>NC_053028.1:550455020-550535149 GCF_003073215.2 Triticum urartu | reverse complement strand
GGGCGATGGCCATGGTGGGATAGACAAGGTTGCTTCTTCGTGGACCCTTCGTGGGTGGTTGCTTCTTCGTGGACCCTTCGTGGGTGGAGCCCTCCGTGGACTCGCGCAACCATTACCCTTCGAGGGTGGAGCCCTCCGTGGACTCGCGCAACCGTTACCCTTCGTGGGTTGAAGTCTCCATCAACGTGGATGTAGGATAGCATCACCTATCCGAACCACGGGAAAAACATCCGTGTCTCCAATTGCGTTTGAATTCTCCAAACCCTTCCCTTTACATTCTTGCAAGTTGCATGCTTTACTTTTCGCTGCCAATATACTCTTTGCATGCTTGCTTGAATTGTGTGATGATTGCTTGACTTGTCCTACAATAGCTAAAAACTGCCAAGAACTAAAATTGGGAAAAGGTTAAGTTTTTATTTGGTCAAGTAGTCTAATCACCCCCCCTCTAGACATACTTTCGATCCTACACTCCTCCAGGCACACCCCTAGGGCCGGCCACACCTCCCCCTCTCCCTCCTTTATATACGGGGGCAAGGGGGCACCCCATGACACACAAGTTGATCTTCGTGATCGTTTCTTAGCCGTGTGCGGTGCCCCCTTCCACCATATTCCACCTCGGTCATATCGTAGCGGTGCTTAGGCGAAGCCCTGCGTCGGTAGAACATCATCACCGTCATCACGCCGTCGTGCTAACGAAACTCTCCCTCAACGTTTTGCTGGATCGGAGCTCGAGGGACGTCACCGAGTTAAACGTGTGCAGAACTCAGAGGTGCCGTGCGTTCGGTACTTGGATCGGTCGGATCGGGAAGACGTACGACTACTTCCTCTACATTGTTTCAACGCTTCCGTTGCCGGTATACGAGGGTACGTAGACTTCACTCTCCCCTCTCGTTGCTATGCATCACCAAGATCTTGTGTGTGCGTAGGAAATTTTTTGAAATTACTACGTTACCCAACACTTACCTATGGTTGAAAAACCAATACCCCCTATCCTGATGAACTGTGATAATCAAACTGTGATCGTCAAAATAAACAGTTCAAAGGACAATATGAAGTCCTTAAGGCATGTGAAGAGAAGACTGAAATCTGTCAGAAAATTGAGGAACTCCGGCTATTACGTTGCATTATATCCAAACGTCGAAAAATTTGGCAGATCCCTTCACAAAGGGTCTATCACGTAATGTGATAGATAATGCATCGATGGAGATGGGTCTCAGACCCACCGCATGAGTTGTCCATAGTGGTAACCCACTCTATGTGATCGGAGATCCCGTGAAGTAGAAGTGGGAGACAAGCTGTTGGTCAGCTGGGAGGAGAGTATCCCTATATTACATATCCCACTCCATGAAGATGCAATACTCTCCTGATTTGCATGGCAGGTTGATACTTATCTTAATATGTTCCAAGTGGCTTATTCGGGTAAGCAGAGATGTTGTCCTGCAGAATATCTTCTGAGGAACACACCTATATGAATTTGACTATTAACGTCGCAGTCTGTGAGAATTGGGTGTTCTCTAATAAATTAATGAAAAGGCCCTGGAGTATGACGTATACGCTCCACCCGCGGGGAAGCCTTGCGGCAGCCCAGTATCAGTCAAGAATTTGTGTGAAACTAGTCTCGCAGAAAACTTGTAGTTCAAGGCATAGTCCACTATTCAAGTTGTGATCTAGTGTAACATAAATCTCTAAGTGGAAGTTCAACTTCACAGTCTCCACTAAGCACCGGTATATAACACAATGTTTTGGAACTAAATGATGAGATGTTCTAATGAGACTTTATGGGGGGTTGTTGGAATTTTGCTAGTAGGCCTTTGATCCCAAAGCCCAACTAAAATTTTGAAATTCTCTTGGCCCATTCATGCACACATGTGAGTGGAGTGAGTGAGGCTAAAGTTTAGTCCCACCCCGGAAATTGAGAGAGAGTTGCACCTCTTTATAAGGCGAGCTCTTCTACCACTTGTATGAGCATGAGAAGAGAAGACCTACACGCGCGCTCCTCCTCCTCGCTCGCCTCGCCACGTCGCGCCGCGCCGCGGGATTGAGCCGAGCCGAGGACAGAGCTATGCACGTTGTCTATATTTTTACTGCTCGGGAAAAAATAATGAGTCATTAATTAATAATTAACGGACGCGTTGCTCACTGAACCATTTCCGATTCTTTTGGATCGTGACGACTCGGACGTGGGGTTTACTCCCACGACCTATTCGGTCCGCACTATATAGTCAGGCAGACGTCTACCCTAGCCGCCGCTGCTTCGTATGGTTTCTCACCACCTTTCGGCGTGCATCGGGAGAAGGGACAGCAGGCCTCCGGAACCCCGCCTCTCGTGATCCTGTACGGGAGAGGGGCGATCAGGTTTTTGGGGAGCGCACTCGCGCGACTGCTGGCAGCGACGACTTCGCGAACGACGACTTCTTCCCCGACCTCGGCAACCTCATCCTCGACGACATGGGCGACAACGTCAACGCCGGCGGTGCTGCTCCCGCTGCACCGTATGTGATTCTATCCTTCCTGTTCGAGATCGTGGTAGAATTCATGTTTCTAGTATGTGCCCTAGATGTGATCTGTTCATCTGCTATGCTAGTTCACATGATTAGTTTAATCTCTACTACTGTAGTCATGATTTATCTTCTAATTATTCGGATTAAATCTCGTAGTAACTTGCTCATATTTTCAACACGCGACCTTTGTTGCGATGGTAAAAGGTGACGCTTGACCGTTCACTCCCGCCCGATCCAATGTTTCGCGAGGCGGAAAGATCTGCCGGCCGACGCGTAGCAATGCCTAATTTACATTGAAAATAAAGATTGGTATACTAAGTCATCTGACAAAATACTTTATTATAACCAATGTATACGATTTATTCGTGCAAAATGTTCAACGGATAGAATTGTTCATTATTCGGACTCTGACGCTGGAAATGACTCCCATCGTACGGCCAAAAACCTGTCCGATGAAACCAACGCAAGGGATCGGCCAGTGGTTGGTGGCCCATTCTTTTTCTTTCCACTCCCCCCTGCCCTTCCGCCAAAGCGTCACCCGCCGCCTTGCCATCCCTCATCGTCACCGCCGGCGCCGCGACCTCGATCCCGCGCCCTCCTCCGTCTTCTTGGGGACGCACGTCGACGTCGACGCCGCCACCACCGTTCCCCTTCTTCCCCGGCCTCCGGGACATCCTGCTGCTGCCTCCACCCCGTCCCAGTCTCCGGCCACTGGGTCTCCTTCCTTCCTTCGAGGTACGAGCAACAGCTAGGTTGTTTTCCTCCAGCGCAGCATCACTTCTGTTAGTTGTTGAATCAATTGATGAATCCCACTATGGTGGGGAGAGGGGATCTTCATAATTTCCGGGTGCAAAACCTGGCAACCAACTAGATCCGCCCCTGGATCACGTATTAGTGTTCAAGATCTGGATCAATTGTATGCTCCCGTAGTGTGTCATCAGCCGTTCTATCGATTCTTGCAAGAGATTTTTATGTTTTTTTACAAATCTGATATTATTCTGTTCCTACAGTTGGACATGGCATCATCTGCTACCATCAGTTCAGTTGGCGCTCAGGCTGCTCTGGTTTCAAAGCCAAGGAATCATGGCATCGGTGGCTTAAAGGCGTCCTCATCAATTAACTTCGAATTGGGATCCTCGTTCCTGGGCAAGACCGGGTCTCTTCGGGCATCTGTTACCACAAGGGTTGTGCCCAAGGCGAAGTCTGGGGCTCGGATACTACCGGAGGCATCTTACAAAGTGGCGGTACTTGGTGCTGCTGGGGGCATCGGCCAACCATTGGGCCTGCTGATCAAGATGTCTCCTCTGGTCTCGGAGCTGCGACTGTACGATATTGCAAATGTCAAGGGAGTCGCTGCTGATCTCAGCCACTGCAACACACCTTCTCAGGTCATGGACTTCACTGGCCCAGCGGAATTAGCCAGCTGCTTGAAAGGTGTGGATGTTGTTGTCATCCCCGCCGGGGTCCCTAGAAAGCCTGGGATGACTCGTGATGATCTTTTCAACATCAATGCGGGCATCGTCAAGTCACTTATCGAGGCTGTTGCAGACAATTGCCCTGATGCCTTTATCCATATTATCAGCAACCCAGTCAACTCCACAGTGCCGATTGCTGCTGAGATTCTGAAACAGAAGGGTGTCTACAATCCCAAGAAGCTTTTTGGGGTTTCCACCCTAGATGTTGTCCGAGCTAACACATTCGTAGCTCAGAAGAAGGGCCTCAAGCTCATTGATGTTGATGTCCCAGTTGTTGGTGGTCATGCTGGAATTACAATCCTGCCTTTGTTGTCAAAGACGAGGCCATCTGTCACCTTCACGGATGAGGAAACTGAACAGCTGACGAAGAGGATACAGAACGCTGGGACAGAGGTGGTGGAGGCGAAAGCGGGTGCTGGATCTGCTACCCTGTCCATGGCTTATGCTGCTGCCAGATTTGTTGAGTCTTCACTCCGTGCACTGGCTGGTGATCCAGATGTTTATGAGTGCACGTATGTTCAGTCTGAGTTAACTGAGCTGCCATTCTTTGCGTCCAGAGTTAAGATTGGCAAGAATGGTGTTGAGTCCATCATTTCTTCGGACCTGGAGGGAATAACTGAGTACGAGGCCAATGCACTCGAGGCATTGAAGCCTGAGCTGAAGGCCAGCATCGAGAAGGGCATCGAGTTTGCGCACAAACAGCAGGGAGCCGCCGCATCTGTTTGAAGTGAGGAGAACGGCGATTCCATACGAAGAGAAGGCAAAATGATTCTCCTTGTCTTCTAGTTTTGCAGCCTAGAGTATTGACATGTAGCAGTATGCCTTGGAGCATCTATATATTTCTCAATTGTCGGTCAGTTTATTACGATTCCAGTTTACATGAGGGCGTGAAGCCCCAAACTTGCACCCTGTTCTGGGGCCTTGTTTTGTTTGACACATAAATTTTGGTCCTGTTCCACCTGCTGTTCTTGTAGCTTCTGGAGTTCAACTGTGGACTAATAAAGCACATCTTTGATCATTACCAAGGCACGCCATCTAGATCTGCCTCTACTTGTGGTAACATATTGTATGGTGTCATAAGTTATTAATTGCTGTTGTAAGATGAGCCAGTGGGATGAATAATACCTTGTGCAAGATTTTCGTGCAATACCATCGTGCAGATGACCCCCTTTGTACAAATCCAGGATCTGGTTGTATGATAAATCTGAGTATCATACAGCTTGCATCATGTTTTGCATAAGAATAAATTGTTCATCCACATCAGGAGGCAATTGCTGCATTCTGAATAGAAGATTATGCTATTAGGGGAGCTTATATCCTGATAAGTTTCATTTGTTTGCATCCGTACTCTTGGGGAATAAATGTCTTGTTTGTGCATAATCTGGGATCAAAGCCCTGATGCTTTCAGAAGGCAGGGACAGGCATGGTAAAGTTCTCGCCTTTTTACTCGTTCTTCCCTATCCACCCTATGTTTTTCTCTGTTAATTTAGTTTTGATTTCTGCGGTATACATGCTCGCTCCCTACATGGTATAAAGAATTTGGGCCGTGTTGCCTTGCTCCTGCTGTTCTCTTGCTAGGAGAAACCTGGAAGGATTAGAGGAGAAAGTAGGGGAAGAGTTAGTTGATGTTCTTGGGTTTCTGGTCAAAAAATTGGGTGAAGTTTAAGCCTTGAATGTGTTATAAAAGGATATGCATTTTGTGCTGTCCTGATCAGCTCTATTTCCACTTTTTAGGTGCGCCTCTTTCTACTAGTCAAACCCAGTATCTTGAGCTCCTAGCAGTGTTTGTGTTCCAAATGCAAATCAAACAAGAATGGAGCCTATGACTTCGTGGCTTCAAACTGGGACCGGGAGAGCAACCGTTGGTGTTATTCTGAACGAATACTGGCAGATCTACTGCCATGTAAGCAAATTTTGGAGCCATGCACCGTATCTCTGTTCAAATTGCGGAATAAATGTTCTTCTAGATGTGGTATTTCTTTAGTGTTTTTTCTGAAGCCTCTGAGGTGAGCTCCAACACTATACCCCAAACCGCCCTTAAATGTCCGGATCATGGTGTCTGGATGTTTTTCTGCCATCCAACACCGTGCCGCAAATGTCCACGGGAGCGCCTGTGTGCCCAGACTTCCTGCAAACCGACACCAACCCAAGGGGAGCATTTGCGAGCGTCTGGACCTCTGTCATGTAGGATTCCAACGCCACTGGCTCACCCAAGCCGAGCCGTGTGCAGCGTGGCGCATTACTCGTAATGCGCACAAGTACCTGTGGTGCAGCTGGCGATCCGACCACTGCTAACAGTGTTGGACTGGACCGGCAGCACCAACGCACAAAAGAAAATAGGGCACGTACGTGGAACCGGGAAACCGCCGACTCACCCAGAAGGGACAACCAAAGCGTCAGCGCGCGAAGTGTGATCGCGCTCCTGCCCGACCATAACTCCCTCTCTCCCCGTGCAAGACGCCCCCGCCTTATGACTCGCTCAATGCACAAGCCCCCTGCCAACAGAAACCATATACACACTGCCAGTCGATCATCGGCAAGAAGGAACCACACGCAGATCCGTCTAGTTTCTGCGTCCCGCCGGACGAGCACGAGTGAAGGGTGAGGACGGCGAACATAGTCTTTGGATCCTGTACGATCCCGATACCCCCCTACGCGCCGGCGGACACAAGACTTGTATTAAACCTGCATCTTTTTACCACACCTCCTAGCGCTTGGGACGGGCAAAACTAAGTGCCCTGTTCCGAAAGCAACGCTTTGCAGCAACAGCTTCCATATCCACTGCACACGCGCACTTTCGGACAACCCAGACAGAACTCCTCGGTCGTCCTAGCAGGCTTGCCTCGCCACCCTTGCGCAGGAGTTACTATAGCTCGAAGTCAGCTATAGAGCACGTCAGTCAGGCTTTAATAGGACCGCACCACATCTCACTACGCTCCGTAACACGCGCCAAGGTGAGACTAGAGTTGGCAGTCGTTCAATTGGAAGAAATAGTACAGGGTTTGCAGTTTCTAATCCGACACAAGAAGAAGGCATATCCAAAGACGCCACACGCCTCATTCCTCGAACTTCCGACAATGAGCGGCGCCTTTAGGAGGCCAAAGTGACAGCCTTTTTGAAAAATTAAACATTGAGAAATACAACGGGGAATTGCCCCCAAAAAACACTCAGGCCGGGAATTTAATTGACTTGGACATTGTATGGACGGGCATAACTAACGGTCGTCATCTCATACCAGTCCCAATCGATCATGAGGATCTGGCGGCTCAGAAAGCCGACGGTATGACCAATCCCAACTATGCTTCTGTACTGGATGCTCGCCCACAGCAGAAACAACAAATAGGCCGGAGGGGAAATGCCATACAGACAATTTTTCCCATACTTTGAAGCAAACACGATGGATTCAGACATGGGGGACTTCTACAACAACTTCATAGAGGACGAATACGAGGATTAAACAGCGATGATGAGGGTGGTCCTTGCAGACGCGAATTCTCAATTTCAAGGGGGCAATCAAGGGACATCGAGTGTTGGACAAGAATAGGGCACGGGGCCATTTGATGCTGATGGACGACTACTTTGTCACCGATGCCTTATTCGCGGACCATTTTCGCCGATGCTTTTGGATACGGAAAAATGTTTTCGATCGCCTCTACAATGGTGTCCGAGCCTATGATAACTACTTTATCTTGAAGGACGATGTTGGAACCATTGACTTCTCTAGTTACAAGAAGTGCATGGCTGCATTGAGGATGCTTACTATGGCACGGCCGCATATTCGTAGCACGAGTACCTCCCGATGTCTGAAGGTACATGCGGAGATGCCATGATTAGGTTTGCTACTGCGGTGGTCCAGATGTTTGGACCGCAGTACTTGAGAGAATCAACTGTCGTAGACACCGAATGCATCATAGCACTCTCGGAAGCAAGAGGGTGGCCATGTATGCTAACATCCCTTGATTGTATGCGCTAGAAATGGAAGAACTGTCATATGCTAAACAAGGGCAATATCTAGGTAATGTTAAGAAGACCACCATCATTCTTGAAGCGGTTGCATCGCTAGGCCTTTGGATTTGACACTCTTTATTTGTAATGCCCGGATCTTACAATGACATCAATGTCCTGCAACGGTTTCCATTGTGTGCTAGGTTGACTGTGGGGCGAACTCCTCCATGCAACTACAACATCAATGGTCGTGACTATAATACGGGCTATAATCAAATAGATGGTATCTATCCTTTGCGGGCGACCTTTGCCAAGACCATCTTTGAGCCAAGTACTCACAAAAGAGCTCACTTTGCCCAAAGATAAGAAAGAGCTAGAAATGATGTGGAGAAGACATTTGGAATGCTCTAGACTGTTTTCCAATTATGAGATTCAAACACGTTGTGGAGGGTGATGACAACTTGTGTGATCATGCACATCATGATTGGAGAATGAGGGTGAAGGATTTGACGGAGGTCTGAAATTTGAGCACATGGGTGATCTATCCAACTTCCTGAGTAGAGTTCGATGATGTTCCAGGATTTTAGCCAAATGCATCAATGGATTCGACATCGAGGAACTCATGAGTAGCTTCCGAATGATCTGATTGAGCATATGTGGTCGCTTAAAGAAGATAACTATAACATATGTGCAGACAAGTTGAATTCAGATTTGAATCACCTCATTTTAAAACTTCATGTTAAGATTGTACTCCCTCTGTCCCATAATGTAAGACTTTTTTTGACACAAGTGTAGTTGAAAGGATCGATAAGGTTGACTAGAGGGGGGGGGTGAATAGGCAACTAACAATTTTAGTTTTTCTTTAATAATTTAAACTTTGCATCGAAGTAGGTTGTCTAGATATGCAACTAGGTGAGCAACCTATATGATGCAACAAGGATAGGAACACAAGCAAGCAAGAGATATGACACAAATAAGCTTGCACAAGTAAAGGCACGAGATAACCAAGAGTGGAGACGGTGGAGACGAGGATGTGTTACCGAAGTTCCTTCCCTTTGAGGGGAAGTACGTCTCCGTTGGAGCGGTGTGGAGGCACAATGGTGTCCGAGCCTATGATAACTACTTTATCTTGAAGAAGGACGCTGTTGGAACCATTGACTTCTCTAGTTACAAGAAGTGCATGGCTGCATTGAGGATGCTTGCTATGGCACGGCCGCATATTCGTAGCACGAGTACCTCCCGATGTCTGAAGGTACATGCGGAGATGCCATGATTAGGTTTGCTACTGCGGTGGTCCAGATGTTTGGACCGCAGTACTTGAGAGAATCAACTGTCGTAGACACCGAATGCATCATAGCACTCTCGGAAGCAAGAGGGTGGCCATGTATGCTAATATCCCTTGATTGTATGCGCTAGAAATGGAAGAACTGTCATATGCTAAACAAGGGCAATATCTAGGTAATGTTAAGAAGACCACCATCATTCTTGAAGCAGTTGCATCGCTAGGCCTTTGGATTTGACACTCTTTATTTGTAATGCCCGGATCTTACAATGACATCAATGTCCTGCAACGGTTTCCATTGTGTGCTAGGTTCACTGTGGGGCGAACTCCTCCATGCAACTACAACATCAATGGTCGTGACTATAATACGGGCTATAATCAAATAGATGGTATCTATCCTTTGTGGGCGACCTTTGCCAAGACCATCTTTGAGCCAAGTACTCACAAAAGAGCTCACTTTGCCCAAAGATAAGAAAGAGCTAGAAATGATGTGGAGAAGACATTTGGAATGCTCTAGACTGTTTTGCAATTATGAGATTCAAACATGTTGTGGAGGGTAATGACAACTTGTGTGATCATGCACATCATGATTGGAGAATGAGGGTGAAGGATTCGACGGAGGTCTGAAATTTGAGCACATGGGTGATCTATCCAACTTCCTGAGTAGAGTTCGATGATGTTCCAGGATTTTAGCCAAATGCATCAATGGATTCGACATCGAGGAACTCATGAGTAGCTTCCGAATGATCTGATTGAGCATATGTGGTCGCTTAAAGAAGATAACTATAACATATGTGCAGACAAGTTGAATTCAGATTTGAATCACTTCATTTTAAAACTTCATGTTAAGATTGTACTCCCTCCGTCCCATAATGTAAGACTTTTTTGACACAAGTGTAGTTGAAAGGATCGATAAGGTTGACTAGAGGGGGGTGAATAGGCAACTAACAATTTTAGTTTTTCTTTAACAATTTAAACTTTGCATCAAAGTAGGTTGTCTAGATATGCAACTAGGTGAGCAATCTATATGATGCAACAAGGATAGGAACACAAGCAAGCAAGAGATATGACACAAATAAGCTTGCACAAGTAAAGGCACGAGATAACCAAGAGTGGAGACGGTGGAGACGAGGATGTGTTACCGAAATTCCTTCCCTTTGAGGGGAAGTACATCTCCGTTGGAGCGGTGTGGAGGCACAATGCTCCCTAAGAAGCCACTAGGGCCACCGTATTCTCCTCACGCCCTCACACAATGCGAGATGCCGTGATTCCACTATTGGTGCCCTTGAAGGCGGCGACCGAACCTTTACAAACAAGGTTGGGGCACTCTCCACAACTTAATTGGAGGCTCCCAATGAAACCACGAAGCTTCACCACAATGGAATATGGCTCCGAGGTGACCTCAACCGTCTAGGGTGCTCAAACACCCAAGAGTAACAAAATCCACACAAGAAAGTATGGGGGAAGCAATTATTGTTGGGGAACATAGTAATTTCAAAAAAATTCCTACGCACACGCAAGATCATGGTGATGTATAGCAACAAGAGGGGAGAGTGTGATCTACGTACCCTTGTAGACCGACAGCGGAAGCGTTAGCACAACGCGGTTGATGTAGTCGTACGTCTTCACAGCCCGACCGATCAAGCACCGAAACTACGGCACCTCCGAGTTTTAGCACACGTTCAGCTCGATGACGATCCCCGGACTCCGATCCAGCAAAGTGTCGGGGAAGAGTTCCGTCAGCACGACGGCGTGGTGACGATCTTGATGTTCTACCATCGCAGGGCTTCACCTAAGCACCGCTAAAATATTATCGAGGATTATGGTGGAAGGGGGCACCGCACACGGCTAAGAAAACGATCACGTGGATCAACTTGTGTGTCTAGGGGTGCCCCCTGCCCCCGTATATAAAGAAGCAAGGGGAGGAGGCCGGCCGGCCCTATAGGCGCGCCAAGGAGGAGTCCTCCTCCTAGTAGGACTAGGACTCCTACTAGGAGGGGGAAGGAAGTGGGGAAGGAGAAGGAAAGGGGGGCGCCATCCCCCCTCTCCTAGTCCAATTCGGACCAGGGGGGAGGAGGCACGCGGCCCACCCTGGCTGCCCTTCTCTTTCTCCACTAAGGCCCATATGGCCCATTACTTCTCCCGGGGGGGGGGGGGTTCCGGTAACCCTCCGGTACTCCGGTTTTCTTCGAAATCACCCGGAACACTTCCGGTGTCCGAATATAGCCGTCCAATATATCAATCTTTATGTCTCGACCATTTCAAGACTCCTCTTTATGTCCGTGATCACATCCGGGACTCTGAACTAACTTCGATACATCAAAACTCATAAACTCATAATATAACTATCATCAAAACCTTAAGCGTGCGGACCCTATGGGTTCGAGAACAATGTAGACATGACCGAGACATGTCTCCGGTCAATAACCAATAGCGGAACCTGGATGCTCATATTGGCTCCTACATATTCTACGAAGATCTTTATCGGTCAGACCGCATAACAACATACGTTGTTCCCTTTGTCATCGGTATGTTACTTGCCCGAGATTCGATCGTCGGTATCTCAATACCTAGTTCAATCTCGTTACTGGCAAGTCTCTTTACTCGTTTCGTAATACATCATCTCGCAACTAACTCATTAGTTGCAATGCTTGCAAGGCTTATGTGATGTGCATTACCGAGAGGGCCCAGAGATACCTCTCCGACAATCGGAGTGACAAATCCTAATCTCGAAATACGCCAACCCAACATTTACCTTTGGAGACACCTGTAGAGCTCCTTTATAATCACCCAGTTACGTTGTGACGTTTGGTAGCACACAAAGTGTTCCTCCGGCAAATGGGAGTTGCATAATCTCATAGTCATAGGAACATGTATAAGTCATGAAGAAAGCAATAGCAACATTCTAAACGATCGGGTGCTAAGCTAATGGAATGGGTCATGTCAATCACATCATTCTCCTAATAATGTGATCCCGTTAATCAAATGACAACACATGTCTATGGTTAGGAAACATAACCATCTTTGATTAATGAGCTAGTCAAGTAGAGGCATACTAGTGACGTTTGGTTTGTCTATGTATTCACACAAGTATTATGTTTCCGGATAATACAATTCTAGCATGAATAATAAACATTTATCATGATATAAGGAAATAAAATAATAACATTATTATTTCCTCTCGGGCATATTTCCTTCAAGTCTCCCACTTGCACTAGAGTCAATAATCTAGATTACACAGTAATGATTCTAACACCCATGGAGCCTTGGTGCTGATCATGTTTTGCTCGTGGAAGAGGCTTAGTCAATGGGTCTGCAACATTCAGATCCGTATGTATCTTGCAAATCTCTATGTCTCCCACCTGGACTAGATCCCGGATGGAATTGAAGCGTCTCTTGATGTGCTTGGTTCTCTTGTGAAATCTGGATTCCTTTGCCAAGGCAATTGCACCAGTATTGTCACAAAAGATTTTCATTGGACCCGATGCACTAGGTATGACACCTAGATCGGATATGAACTCCTTCATCCAGACTCCTTCGTTTGCTGCTTCCGAAGCAGCTATGTACTCCGCTTCACATGTAGATCCTGCCACAACGCTTTGTTTAGAACTGCACCAACTGACAGCTCCACCGTTTAATGTAAACACGTATCCGGTTTGCGATTTAGAATCGTCCGGATCAGTGTCAAAGCTTGCATCAACGTAACCGTTTACGATGAGCTCTTTGTCACCTCCATAAATGAGAAACATATCCTTAGTCCTTTTCAGGTATTTCAGGATGTTCTTGACCGCTGTCCAGTGATCCACTCCTGGATTACTTTGGTACCTCCCTGCTAACTTATAGCAAGGCACACATCAGGTCTGGTACACAGCATTGCATACATGATAGATCCTATGGCTGAAGCATAGGGAACATCTTTCATTTTCTCTCTATCTTCTGCAGTGGTCGGGCATTGAGTCTTACTCAACTTCACACCTTGTAACACAGGCAAGAACCCTTTCTTTGCTTGATCCATTTTGAACTTCTTCAAAACTTTGTCAAGGTATGTGCTTTGTGAAAGTCCAATTAAGCGTCTTGATCTATCTCTATAGATCTTGATGCCCAATATATAAGCAGCTTCACCGAGGTCTTTCATTGAAAAACTCTTATTCAAGTATCCCTTTATGCTATCCAGAAATTCTATATTATTTCCAATCAACAATATGTCATCCACATATAATATTAGAAATGCTACAGAGCTCCCACTCACTTTCTTGTAAATACAGACTTCTCCAAAAGTCTGTACAAAACCAAATGCTTTGATCACACTATCAAAGCGTTTATTCCAACTCCGAGAGGCTTGCACCAGTCCATAAATGGATCGCTGGAGCTTGCACACTTTGTTAGCTCCCTTTGGATCGACAAAACCTTCCGGTTGCATCATATATGACTCTTCTTCCAGAAATCCATTCAGGAATGTAGTTTTGACATCCATTTGCCAAATTTCATAATCATAAAATGCGGCAATTGCTAACATGATTCGGACAGACTTAAGCATCGCTACGGGTGAGAAGGTCTCATCGTAGTCAATCCCTTGAACTTGTCGAAAACCTTTTGCAACAAGTCGAGCTTTATAGACAGTAACATTACCGTCAACGTCATTCTTCTTCTTGAAGGTCCATTTATTCTCAATTGCTTGCCGATCATTGGGCAAGTCAACCAAAGTCCACATTTTGTTCTCATACATGGATCCCATCTCATATTTCATGGCCTCAAGCCATTTTGCGGAATATGGGCTCACCATCGCTTCTTCATAATTTGTAGGTTCGTCATGGTCTAGTAACATAACTTCCAAAACAGGATTACCGTACCACTCTGGTGCGGATCTTACTCTGGTTGACCTACGAGGTTCAGTAACAACTTGATCTGAAGTTTCATGATCGTCATCATTATCTTCCTCACTAATTGGTGTAGGTGTCGCAGAAACCGGTTTCTGCGATGAACTACTTTCCAATAAGGGAGCAGGTACAGTTACCTCATTAAGTTCTACTTTCCTCCCACTCACTTCTTTCGAGAGAAACTCCTTCTCTAGAAAAACTCCGAATTTAGCAATAAAAGTCTTGCCTTCGGATCTGTGATAGAAGGTGTACCCAACAGTCTCATTTGGGTATCCTATGAAGACACATTTCTCCGATTTGGGTTCGAGCTTATCAGGTTGAAGCTTTTTCACATAAGCATCGCAGCCCCAAACTTTCAGAAATGGCAACTTTGGTTTCTTGCCAAACCACAATTCATAAGGCGTCGTCTCAACGGATTTCGATGGTGCCCTATTTAACGTGAATGCGACCGTCTCTAAAGCATAACCCCAAAATGATAGCGGTAAATCAGTAAGAGACATCATAGATCGCACCATATCTAGTAAAGTACGATTATGACGTTCGGACACACCATTACGCTGTGGTGTTCCGGGTGGCGTGAGTTGTGAAACTATTCTGCATTGTTTCAAATGAAGACCAAACTCATAACTCAAATACTCTCCTCCATGATCAGATCGTAGAAACTTTATTTTCTTGTTACGATGATTTTCAACTTCACTCTGAAATTCTTTGAACTTTTCAAATGTTTCAGACTTATGTTTCATTAAGTAGATATACCCATATCTGCTTAAATCATCTGTGAAGGTGAGAAAATAACGATATCCGCCACGAGCCTCAACATTCATCGGACCACATACATTTGTATGTATGATTTCCAACAAATCTGCTGCTCTCTCCATAGTACCGGAGAACGGTGTTTTAGTCATCTTGCCCATGAGGCACGGTTCGCAAGTACCAAGTGATTCATAATCAAGTGGTTCCAAAAGTCCATTAGTATGAAGTTTCTTCATGCGCTTTACACCGATAGGACTTAAACGGCAGTGCCACAAATAAGTTGCACTATCATTATCAACTCTGCATCTTTTGGCCTCAATATTATGAATATGTGTATGACTACTATCGAGATTCAACAAAAATAGACCACTCTTCAAGGATGCATGACCATAAAAGATATTACTCATATAAATAGAACAACCATTATTCTCTGATTTAAATGAATAACCGTCTCGCATCAAACAAGATCCAGATATAATGTTCATGCTCAACGCTGGCACCAAATAACAATTATTTAGGTCTAATACTAATCCCGAAGGTAGATGTAGAGGTAGCGTGCCGACTGCGATCACATCGACTTTGGAACCATTTCCCACGCGCATCATCACCTCGTCCTTAGCCAATCCTCGCTTAATCGGTAGCCCCTGTTTCCAGTTGCAAATATTAGCAACAGAACTAGTATCAAATACCCAGGTGCTACTGTGAGCATTAGTAAGGTACACATCAATAACATGTATATCACATATACCTTTGTTCACCTTGCCATCCTTCTTATCCTCCAAATACTTGGGGCAGTTCCGCTTCCAGTGACCAGTCTGCTTGCAGTAGAAGCACTCAGTCTCAGGCTTAGGTCCATACTTGGGTTTCTTCTCCTGAGCAGCAACTTGCTTGTTGTTCTTCTTGAAGTTCCCCTTCTTCCCCTTGCCCTTTTTCTTGAAACTAGTGGTCTTGTTGACCATCAACACTTGATGCTCCTTCTTGATTTCTACCTCCGCAGCTTTTAGCATTGCGAAGAGCTCGGGAATTGTCTTATCCATCCCGTGCATATTATAGTTCATCATGAAGCTCTTGTAGCTTGGTGGCAGTGATTGGAGAATTCTGTCAATGACGCAATCATCCGGAAGATTAACTCCCAGTTGAATTAAGTGATTATTATACCCAGACATTTTGAGTATATGCTCACTGACAGAACTGTTCTCCTCCATCTTGCAGCTATAGAACTTATTGGAGACTTCATGTCTCAATCTGGGCATTTGCTTGAAATATTAACTTCAACTCCTGGAACATCTCATATGCTCCATGACATTCAAAACGTTGTTGAAGTCCCGATTCTAAGCCGTAAAGCATGGCACACTGAACTATCGAGTAGTCATCAGCTTTGCTTTGCCAGACGTTCATAACATCTGGTGTTGCTCCAGCAGCAGGCCTGGCACCCAGCGGTGCTTCCAGGACGTAATTCTTCTGTGCAGCAATGAGGATAATCCTCAAGTTATGGACCCAGCCCGTGTAATTGCTACCATCATCTTTCAACTTTGCTTTCTCAAGGAACGCATTAAAATTCAACGGAACAACAGCACGGGCCATCTATCTACAATCAAACATAAACAAGCAAGATATTATCAGGCCCTGTTCAAGAATTCATCCGATTAACCAGTTAACTTGCCGATTAATCCCTACTCATAGGGTCCCCGAGTAGCCGATTACCCCATAAATCGTCCGATTAATTGATTAAATGGCCGATTAACTTGCCGATTAGCCTATTAATCCCCTACTCACCAGCCGACCGAGCAGCTACCAGTTAACGATTTCCTCAACAATGTTATCAGGTACTAAGTTCATGATAAATTTAAGTTCAATTAATCATATTACTTAAGAACTCCCACTTAGAAAGACATCCCTCTAATCTTCTAAGTGATCACGTGATCCAAATCAACTAAACCATAACCAATCATCACGTGAAATGGAGTAGTTTTCAATGGTGAACATCACTATGTTGATCATATCTACTATATGATTCACGCTCGACCTTTCGGTCTCAGTGTTCCGAGGCCATATGTGCATATGCTAGGCTCGTCAAGTTTAACCTGAGTATTCTGCGTGTGCAAAACTGGCTTGCACCCGTTGTAGATGGACGTAGAGCTTATCACACCCGATCATCACGTGGTGTCTGGGCACGACGAACTTTGGCAACGGTGCATACTCAGGGAGAACACTTTTATCTTGAAATTTAGTGAGAGATCATCTTATAATGCTACCATTAATCAAAGCAAGATAAGATGCATAAAAGATAAACATCACATGCAATCAATATAAGTGATATGATATGGCCATCATCATCTTGTGCTTGTGATCTCCATCTCCGAAGCATCGTCATGATCACCATCGTCACCGGCGCGACACCTTGATCTCCATCGTAGCATTGTCGTCGTCTCGCCAATCTTATGCTTCCACGACTATCGCTACCGCTTAGGGATAAAATAAAGCATTACAGCGCGATTGCATTGCATACAATAAAGCCACAACCATATGGCTCCTGCCAGTTGCCGATAACTCGGTTACAAAACATGATCATCTCATACAATAAAATTTAGCATCATGTCTTGACCATATCACATCACAACATGCCCTGCAAAAACAAGTTAGACGTCCTCTACTTTGTTGTTGCAAGTTTTACGTGGCTGCTACGGGCTTAGCAAGAACCGTTCTTACCTATGCATCAAAACCACAACGATAGTTTGTCAAGTTGGTGCTGTTTTAACCTTCGCAAGGACAGGGCGTAGCCACACTCGGTTCAACTAAATTTAGAGAAACTGACACCCGCCAGCCACATGTGTGCAAAGCACGTCGGTAGAACCAGTCTCGCGTAAGCGTACGCGTAATGTCGGTCCGGGCCACTTCATCCAACAATACCGCCGAACCAAAGTATGACATGCTAGTAAGCAGTATGACTTATATCGCCCACAACTCACTTGTGTTCTACTCATGCATAACATCAACGCATAAAACCTAGGCTCTGATGCCACTGTTGGGTAACGTAGTAATTTCAAAAAAATTCCTACGCACACGCAAGATCATGGTGATGCATAGCAACGAGAGGGGAGAGTGTTGTCTACGTACCCTCGTAGACCGGAAGCGGAAGCGATAGCACAACGCGGTTGATGTAGTCGTACGTCTTCACGGCCCGACCGATCAAGCACCGAAACTACGGCACCTCCGAGTTTTAGCACACGTTCAGCTCGATGACGATCCCCAGACTCCGATCCAGCAAAGTGTCGGGGATGAGTTCCGTCAGCACGACGGCGTGGTGACGATCTTGATGTTTTACCGTCGCAGGGCTTCGCCTAAGTACCGCTACAATATTATCGAGGACTATGGTGGAGAGGGGCACCGCACACGGCTAAGAGATCAATGATCAACTGTTGTCTATGGGGTGCCCCCTGCCCCCGTATATAAAGGAGTGGAGGAGGGGGCCGGCCAAGGAGGGTGGCACGCCCTAAGGGGGAGTCCAACTCCCACAGGGAGTAGGACTCCCCTTTTTCCTATTAGGAGTAGGAGAGGGAAGGAAGAGGAAGGAGGGAGGAAGGAAAGGGGGGGCCGGGCCCCCTCCCAATTCGGATTGGGCTTGGGGGGGCGCCCCCTCCCTTGCTCCTTTCCCCTCCTTTCCACTAAGGCCCAATAAGGCCCATATACCTCCCGGGGGTTCCGATAACCTCCCAGTGATCCGGTATTGTCCCAATCTCACCCGAAACCTTTCCGGTGTCCAAATATAGTCGTCCAATATATCGATCTTTATGTCTCGACCATTTCGAGACTCCTCGTCAAGTCCGTGATCACATCCGGGACTCCGAACAACCTTCGGTACATCAAAATATGTAAACTCATAATGAAACTGTCATCGTAACGTTAAGCGTGCGGACCCTACGGGTTCGAGAACAATGTAGACATGACCGAGACACGTCTCTGGTCAATAACCAATAGCGGAACCTGGATGCTCATATTGGCTCCTACATATTCTACGAAGATCTTTATCGATCAGACCGCATAACAACATACGTTTGTTCCCTTTGTCATCGGTATGTTACTTGCCCGAGATTCGATCGTCGGTATCTCAATACCTAGTTCAATCTCGTTACCGGCAAGTCTCTTTACACGTTCTGTAATACATCATCTTGCAACTAACTTATTAGTTGCATTGCTTGCAAGGCTTAAGTGATGTGCATTACCGAGAGGGCCCAGAGATACCTCTTCGACAATCAGAGTGACAAATCCTAATCTCGAAATACGCCAACCCAACATGTACCTTTGGAGACACCTGTAGAGCACCTTTATAATCACCCAGTTATGTTGTGATGTTTGGTAGCACACAAAGTGTTCCCCCGGTAAACGGGAGTTGCATAATCTCGTAGTCATAGGAACATGTATAAGTCATGAAGAAAGCAATAGCAACATACTAAACGATCGGGTGCTAAGCTAATGGAATGGGTCATGTCAATCACATCATTCTCCTAATGATGTGATCCCGTTAATCAAATGACAACTCATGTCTATGGTTAGGAAACATAACCATCTTCGATTAACGAGCTAGTCAAGTAGAGGCATACTAGTGACACTCTGTTTGTCTATGTATTCACACAGTGTATTATGTTTCCGGTTAATACAATTCTAGCATGAATAATAAACATTTATCATGATATAAGGAAATAAATAATAACTTTATTATTGCCTCTAGGGCATATTTCCTTCACAACCGCCAGGAGAAAAGGCTTCAAGCGGTAATGACAAAAAAGCTTCAACCAGGGGAGTCGTGCGAACGACCGGTGGCGACGAGGACGGCGACCGGCGACCGGGGGCGGCAAGGACGGCGACCGAGGGCAAGGATGGCGACCGGGCGGCAACAAGGACGGAGGTCGGCAAGCGGGGGCAAGGACGGCGACCGGCAACCGGGGATGAGGGCCGCGAGCCGGCGACAAGGATGGAAACCGGCGACAAGGACGCTAACCGGCCGCCTCGGAGTGTCCATGGCGCCGCAGGGGATGAAGGGCGCCGTTGTTGTTCATGCGCAAGGAAGGGGGCGATAGAAGGGCATGATCTAATGGCCTTGGGTAAAGCGATCCGACGGTAGGCAACCGACCGGCCAAATCATTCGGCTGGTGCACCGGCGCAGATCACTGCCCTTGCATTAATTAACAAAGTATTACAATCATCGGTGGGTGGCCCGGGAGCGAACCCTAGGCGCCGCCAGCGAG
The DNA here is from genome assembly GCF_003073215.2 of Triticum urartu. NCBI lineage: Eukaryota > Viridiplantae > Streptophyta > Magnoliopsida > Poales > Poaceae > Triticum > Triticum urartu. The sequence goes on along the minus strand of NC_053028.1, from coordinate 550,515,070 downwards.
CTCCCCTCCATCCCCACCTCCCCTAGCCGCCATCGGCGGACGTCGCCAAGCGAAGCCCGCGTGGCTCGGCGGCGGCGGGGTCCTTCCCTCCTCCAGCTCGGGCAGGGGCGGCGCGGTCTGTCTGCTATGGCGGGAGCTCGGCGTGGCGCTCGCGCAGGTGCGCGTGCTGGCATGGGCGGCCGCATTCGGGAAGGCGCGCGGGATGGCCCGAGTGGGCGTGTAGGGCATGGCTCGGGCGCGCTAGGCCTCCGGCGACGCGGATCTGGCACCTTGTGGGGGCTCACGGTCGGGGAGTCTGGCCTCCTGGTTGCACGGTGTTGTGGCTCCGGCGTGTGGTGACCTCGAGGCTGTGCCTCCGGCGAGTGGCGGCCGCAGTGGCGTCGTTGGCAGGATCCGGGGCTGCGGCCCGGCGGCTCCTTCCCAGCGAGTGGGGTGGGGTGGCGCCCCCCTTCCTGCCTTCGGCTCCTTCGTCTCCATGCTGGTCGGTTTCCTGCTGTCTCCTGGGGGCTGCTGTGGTGCTTGCGTCAAGGTGGGCGCGAGTCTGGTGACTTGTGGGGCGAGGTGGGACTGGAGCGGCCGGCGTGCCGGCTCCAGTTTTGGTAGTGGTTAAGGTTTGCCGACGTCCCCATCCCCGATATGGCGATCTTGACCTCAGTGGACCGATTTGGGTCATGTGCGCTTGTGCTCTGGGAGAAATCCCTGCTCACCCATTGTGTGAGCCGACCACGACGGCGCCATCCCGGCGTCGTATACCTTCCTTGAGGCGTGGTCTCCGAGCTATGTCGCGTGGATCTGCTTCGGTGTGGTTCAGGCCGTCTTGTTGTACGGATGTGCTCAAACTACGGGTGAGAACCTTGCATCGACTATGTCGATGTCGGTGGCAGCGGCGTCTATGGACGTCGCCTTCCTCATAGGAGGTGTCGTTGTGGAGCTCAGCACCTACGGTACTTTGCTTTGTGGTCACCGGGTGAAAACCTAAGATCGGGCTCGCCGGATCGGATGATGGTGTTGTCATCTTCGACAGCACTTCCTCCTTGGAGGCGTCATCTTGGGGGCCCAAAGCGGCGGTTCCTGTTGCGGCATGTGGTTGAGGGTTGGTGCGTTTGGTGGTGGTGGTGCGGCGAGCTTGGTGCCGACAGTGGTGTGTTTCTTCTTCATGTGTTTCTCTTTGGCTGTCCTTCGCATGGTCTCTGTCCTGTTGCTGTGCATGCTCAAGACCCTCCCATGGTTACCGTTGTGCTGCGGCGAGCTTTGGGCTCTTGGTGCTATGTTGGCTCACCTTTGCTCAATGACGACACAATGATGCCTCCCCAACCTCCTAATCGTTTCGACCGCCTGTGGCGGATCTCCTAGTCAAGGTTCGTGTTAAGGTTTGGCACTCGTTGATTATGGTTGATCCTCTGTGGTGACATGGGGCTTGGTACGCATGCCAGTGCGGTGCGTTAGGTTGTTTGCAGAGTCTTAGTATTGTGATCCCTCGACAGCACTGTTGGGTTACGTAGCAGAAACTCAAAATTTTCCTACGTGTCACCAAGATCTATCTATGGAGAAACCAGCAACGAGGGGGAGGAGAGTGCATCTACATACCCTTGTAGATCGCTAAGCGGAAGCGTTCAAGAGAACGGGGTTGATGGAGTCGTACTCGTCGTGATCCAAATCACCGATGATCCTAGCGCCGAACGGACGGCACCTCCGCGTTCAACACACGTATGGAGCAGCGACGTCTCCTCCTTCTTGATCCAGCAAGGGGGAAGGAGAGGTTGATGGAGATCCAGCAGCACGACGGCGTGGTGGTGGAAGTAGCGGGATTCCAACAGGGCTTCGCCAAGCGCTGCGGGAGGAGGGAGATGTGTCATGGGAGGGAGAGGGAGGCGCCAGGGCTTAGGTTTGGTTGCCCTCCCTTCCCCCCACTATATATAGGGCCAAGGGAGAGGGGGGGCGCAGCCTTGGCCCTTCCTCCAAGGAAGGGTGTGGCCAGGGAGGAGTCCCTCCTCCCCAAGGCACCTCGGAGGTGCCTTCCCCCTTTAGGACTCTTTCTTTCCCTTATCTCTTGGCGCATGGGCCTCTTGGGGCTGGTGCCCTTGGCCCATACAGGCCAAGGCGCACCCCCTACAGCCCATGTGGCCCCCCGGGGCAGGTGGCCCCACCCGGTGGACCCCCGGGACCCTTCCGGTGGTCCCGGTACAATACCGATGACCCCGAAACTTGTCCCGATAGCCGAAATAGCACTTCCTATATATAATTCTTTACCTCCGGACCATTCCGGAACTCCTCGTGACGTCCGGGATCTCATCCGGGACTCCGAACAACTTTCGGGTTACCGCATACTTATATCTCTATAACCCTAGCATCACCGAACCTTAAGTGTGTAGACCCTACGGGTTCGGGAGACATGCAGACATGACCGAGATGACTCTCCGATCAATAACCATCAGTGGGATCTGGATACCCATGTTGGCTCCCACATGTTCCACGATGATCTCATCGGATGAACCACGATGTCAAGGACTTAATCAATCCCGTATACAATTCCCTTTGTCTAGCGGTACGATACTTGCCCGAGATTCGATCGTCGGTATCCCGATACCTTGTTCAATCTCGTTACCGGCAAGTCTCTTTACTCGTTTCGTAACACATCATCCCATGATCAACTCCTTGATCACATTGTGCACATTATGATGATGTCCTACCGAGTGGGCCCAGAGATACCTCTCCGTCACACGGAGTGACAAATCCCAGTCTCGATTCGTGTCAACCCAACAGACACTTTTGGAGATACCCGTAGTGCACCTTTATAGCCACCCAGTTACATTGTGATGTTTGGCACACCCAAAGCACTCCTACGGTATTCGGGAGTTGCACAATCTCATGGTCTAAGGAAATCATACTTGACATTAGAAAAGCTTTAGCATACGAACTACACGATCTTTGTGCTAGGCTTAGGATTGGGTCTTGTCCATCACATCGTTCTCCTAATGATGTGATCCCGTTATCAATGACATCCAATGTCCATGGTCAGGAAACCGTAACCATCTATTGATCAACGAGCTAGTCAACTAGAGGCTTACTAGGGACATGGTGTTGTCTATGTATCCACACATGATCTGAGTTCCCTATCAATACAATTCTAGCATGGATAATAAACGATTATCATGAACAAGGAAATATAATAATAACTAATTTATTATTGCCTCTAGGGCATATTTCCAACAGTCTCCCACTTGCACTAGAGTCAATAATCCAGTTCACATCGATATGTGATTAACACTCAAGGTCACATCCCCATGTGACTAACACCCAAAGAGTTTACTAGAGTCAATAATCTAGTTCACATTACCATGTGATTAACACTCGATGAGTTCTGGGTTTGAACATGTTATGCATGTGAGAGATGTTATAGTCAACGGGTCTGAATCTTTCAGATCCGTATGTACTTCGCAAATCTCTATGTCATCTTGTAGATGCAGCTACTACGCTACATTTGGAGCTATTCCAAATAACCGTTCTACTATACGAATCCAGTTTACTACTCAGGATAATCTGGATTAGTGTCAAAGTTTGCATCGGCGTAACCCTTTATGATGAACTCTTTTACCACCTCCATAATCGAGAAAATTCCTTAGTCCACTAGTTACTAAGGATAACTTTGACCGCTGTCTTGTGATCCATTCTTAGATCACTCTTGTACCCCTTGACTGACTCATGGCAAGGCACATTTCAGGTGCGGTACACAGCATAGCATACTGTAGAGCCTATGTCTTAAGCATAGGGGACGACCTTCGTCCTTTCTCTCTATTCTGCCGTGGTCGAGCTTTAAGTCTTAACTTCATACCTTACAACTCAGGCAAGAACTCCTTCTTTGACTGATCCATCTTGAACACCTTCAAGATCATGTCAAGGTCTGTGCTCATTTGAAAGTACCATTAAGCGTTTTGATCTATCCTTATAGATCTTGATGCTCAATGTTCAAGTAGCTTAATCCAGGCTTTCCATCGAAAAACACTTTTCAAATAACCCTATATGCTTACCAGAAATTCTACGTCATTTCTGATCCACAATATGTCAACAACATGTACTCATCAGAAATTCCATAGTGCTCCCACTCACTTCTTTGGAAATACAAGTTTCTCATAAACTTTGTATAAACCCAAAATCTTTGATCATCTCATCAAAGCATACATTCCAACTCCGAGATGCTTACTCCAATCCTTAGAAGGATTGCTGGAGCTTTGCATACTTATTAGCATCTTTCAGGATTGACAAAACCTTCTGGTTGTATCACATACAACCTTTCCTCAAGAAAATCGTCGAGGAAACAATGTTTTGACATCCTATCTGCAAGATTTCATAAATAATGCAGTAATCGCTAATATAATTCCAACAGACTCTTAGCATCGCTACGAGTGAGAAAGTCTCATCATAGTCAACTCCTTGAACTTGTCGGAAAAAATCTTAACGACAAGTCGAGCTTTCTTAATGGTGATACTTACCATGATTGTCCGTCTTTCTTTTAAAATCCATATGTACCTAACAGCCTTACGACCATCAAGTAGTTCTTCCAAAGTTTACACTTTGTTTCCATACATGGATCCTCTCTCGGATTTTATGGCCTCGAGCCATTTATCGGAATCCGGGCCCACCATCGCTTCTCCATAGCTCGTAGGTTCATTGTTGTCTAGCAACATGACTTCCAAGACAGGATCACGTACCACTCTGAAGTAGTACACATCCTTGTCATCCCACGAGGTTTGGTAGTGACTTGATCTGAAGTTTCATGATCACTATCATAAGCTTCCACTTCAATTGGTGTAGGTGCCACAGGAACAACTTCCTGTGCCCTGCCACACACTAGTTGAAGTGAAGGTTCAATAACCTCATCAAGTCTCCACCATCCTCCCACACAATTCTTTCGAGAGAAACTTTTCCTCGAGAAAGGACCCGATTCTAGAAACAATCCCTTATTGCTTTCGAATCTGAGACAGGAGGTATACCCAACTGTTTTGGGTGTCCTATGAAGATGCATTTATCCGCTTTGGGTTCGAGCTTATCAGCCTGAAATTTTTTTCACATAAGCGTCGCAGCCCCAAACTTTTAAGAAATGACAGCTTAGGTTTCTCTAAACCATAGTTCATACGATGTCATCTCATCGGAATTACGTGGTGCCCCTTTTAAAGTGAATGTGGTTGTCTCTAATGCCTAACCCATAAACTGTCGTGGTAATTCGATAAGAGACATCATGGTATGCATCATATCCAATAGGGTGCAGTTATGATGTTCGGACACACCATCACACTATGGTGTTCCAGGCTGTATTAGTTGTGAAACAATTTCCACAATGTCTTAATTCTGTGCCAAACTCGTAATTCAGATATTCATCTCTATGATCATATCATAGATATTTTATCCTCTTGTCATGACGATCTTTCAACTTCACCCTGAAATTACTTGAACCTTTCAATAATTCAGACTCGTGATTTATCAAGTAAATATACTCAACATCTACTCAAATCATCTGTGAAGTAAGAACATAACGATATCCACTACACGCCTCAGCACTCATTGGACTGCACACATCAAAATGTATTTTTTCCAACAAGTTGCTTTCTAGTTCCATTTTACTGAAAACGAGGCTTTCAGTCATCTTGACCATGTGGTATGATTTGCATGTCTCAAGTGATTCAAAATCAAGTGAGTCCAAACGATCCCTTTGCATGGAGTTTCTTCATGCATATACACCAATAGACATGGTTCGCATGTCTCAAACTTTTCAAAAACGAGTGAGCTCAAAGATCCATCAACATGGAGCTTCTTCATGCGTTTTATACCAATATGACTTAAGTGGCAGTGCCACAAGTAGGTGGTACTATCATTACTATCTTTTGGCATGAACATGTGTATCACTACGATCGAGATTCAATAAACCATTCATTTTAGGTGTAAGACCATTGAAGGTATTATTCAAATAAACAGAGTAACCATTATTCTCCTTAAATAACCGTATCGCGATAGACATAATCCAATCATGTCTATGCTCAACGCAAACACCAATCTCGATGGTAGAGGGAGCGTACGATATTTGATCAACCTTGGAAATACTTCCAACACATATCGTCATCTCACCTTTAGCTAGTCTCCGTTTATTCCGTAGTTTTTGTTTCGAGTTACTAAAACTTAGTAACCGAACCGGTATCTAATACCCTGGTGCTACTAGGAGTACTAGTAAAGTACACATTAACATAATGTATATCCAATATACTTCTATCGACAGCCTTCTCATCTACCAAGTATCTAGGGTAATTCTGCTCCAGTGGCTGTTCCCCTTATTACAGAAGCACTTAGTCTCGGGTTTGGGTTCAACCTTGGGTTTCTTCACTAGAGCAGCAGCTGATTTGCCGTTTCATGAAGCATCCCTTTTTACCCTTGCCCTTCTGGAAACTAGTGATTTTACTAACCATCAACAATTGATGCTCCAACTTGATTTCTACTTTCGTGGTGTCAAACATCGCGAGTTGCTCAAGGATCATCATGTCTATCCCTGATATGTTATAGTTCATCACGAAGCTCTAATAGCTTGGTGGTAGTGACTATGGAGAACCATCACTGTCTCATCTGGAAGATAAACTCCCACTCGATTCAAATGATTGTTGTACTCAGACAATCTGAGCACAAGCTCAACAATTGAGCTTTTCTCCCTTAGTTTGCAGGCTAAGAAAATCATCGGAGGTCTTATACCTCTTGACGTGGGCACGAGCCTGAAATCCCAATTTCATCCCTCGAAACATCTCATATGTTTCGCGACGTCTCGAAACATCTTCAGTGTTGGGGAACGTAGTAATTTCAAAAAATTTCCTACGCACACGCAAGATCATGGTGATGCATAGCAACGAGGGGAGAGTATGATCTACGTACCCTTTGTAGATCGCAAAGGAAGCGTTGACACAACGTAGAGGAAGTAGTCGTACGTCTTCTTCCCGATCCGATCGATCCAAGCACCGTTACTCCGGCACCTCCGAGTTCTTAGCACACGTACAGCTCGATGACGATCCCCGGGCTCCGATCCAGCAAAGCGTCGGGGAAGAGTTTCGTCAGCACGACGGCGTGGTGACGATCTTGATGTTCTACCGACGCAGGGCTTCGCCTAAGCACTACAACGATATGATCGAGGTGGAATATGGTGGCAGGGGGCACCGCACACGGCTAAGGAACGATCTCAATGATCAACTTGTGTGTCTAGAGGTGCCCCCTGCCTCCGTATATAAAGGAGCCAAGGGGGAGGGGTGCGGCCAGCCCTATGGAGGCGCAGGAGGAGTCCTACTCCTACCGGGAGTAGGACTCCCCCCCCCAATCCTATTCCAACTAGGACTCCCAAGGGGGAAAGAGGGAGAGGGGTGGCCGGCCACCTCTCCTAGTCCTAATAGGACTAGGGGAGGGGGGAGGCGCGCAGCCCTTATGGGCAGCCCTTTCACCTTTCCACTAAGGCCCACTAAGGCCCATATGACTCCCGGGGGGTTCCGGTAACCTCCCGGTAATCCGGTAAAATCCTGATTTCACTCGGAACACTTCCGATGTCCAAACATAGGCTTCCAATATATCAATCTCTATGTCTCGACCATTTCGAGACTCCTCGTCATGTCCGTGATCACATCCGGGACTCCGAACAACCTTCGGTACATCAAAATGCATAAACTCATAATAACTGTCATCGTAACGTTAAGCGTGCGGACCCTACGGTTCGAGAATAATGTAGACATGACCGAGACACGGCTCCGGTCAATAACCAATAGCGGGACCTGGATGCCCATATTGGCTCCTACATATTCTATGAAGATCTTTATCGGTCAGACCGCATAACAACATACGTTGTTCCCTTTGTCATCGGTATGTTACTTGCCCGAGATTTGATCGTCGGTATCCAATACCTAGTTCAATCTCGTTACCGGAAAGTCTCTTTACTCGTTCCGTAATACATCATTTCACAACTAACATATTAATTGTAATGCTTGCAAGGCTTATGTGATGTGTATTACCGAGAGGGCCCAGAGATACCTCTTCGACAATCGGAGTGACAAAACCTAATCTCGAAATACGCCAACCCAACATGTACCATTGGAGACACCTGTAGTACTCCTTTATAATCACCCAGTTACGTTGTGACGTTTGGTAGTACCCAAAGTGTTCCTCCGGTAAACGGGAGTTGCATAATCTCATAGTTATAGGAACATGTATAAGTCATGAAGAAAGCAATAGCAACATACTAAACGATCGGGTGCTAAGCTAATGGAATGGGTCATGTCAATCAGATCATTCAACTAATGATGTGACCTCGTTAATCAAATAACAACTCATTGTTCATGGTTAGGAAACATAACCATCTTTGATTAATGAGCTAGTCAAGTAGATGCATACTAGTGACACTTTGTTTGTCTATGTATTCACACATGTATTATGTTTCCGGTTAATACAATTCTAGCATGAATAATAAAAATTTATCATGATTATAAGGAAATAAATAATAACTTTATTATTGCCTCTAGGGCATATTTCCTTCATTCGGTGCCTCAACTCTAAACCGTTTAACTGAACTATCACGTAGTTATCAAAATGTGTATGTCAGATGTTCGCAACATCCACAGACAACGTTCGAGGTTCAGCACACTGAGCGGTGCATTAAGGACATAAGCCTTCTATGAAGCAATGAGGACAATCCTCAGTTTACGGACCTAGTCCGCATAATTGCTACTATCAACTTTCAACTAAATTTTCTCTAGGAACCATACTAAACAGTAGAACTAAAGCGCGAGCTACGACATAATTTGCGAAGACCTTTTGACTATGTTCAGGATAATTAAGTTCATCTTATGAACTCCCACTCAGATAGACATCCCTCTAGTCATCTAAGTGATTACATGATCCGAGTCAACTAGGCCGTGTCCGATCATCACGTGAGACGGACTAGTCATCATCGGTGAACATCTTCATGTTGATCGTATCTACCATACGACTCATGCTCGACCTTTCGGTCTCTGTGTTCCGAGGCCATGTCTGTACATGCTAGGCTCGTCAAGTCAACCTAAGTGTTTCGCATGTGTCCGAGGCCATGTCTGTACATGCTAGGCTCGTCAACACCCGTTGTATCGTGAACGTAAGAATCTATCACACCCGATCATCACGTGGTGCTTCGAAACGACGAACTTTCGCAACGGTGCACAGTTAGGGGAACACTTCTTGAAATTTTATGAGGGATCATCTTATTTACTACCGTCGTTCTAAGCAAATAAGATGCAAAAACATGATAAACATCACATGCAATCAAATAGTGACATGATATGGCCAATATCACTTTGCTCCTTTTGATCTCCATCTTCGGGGCTCCATGATCATCGTCCGGCATGACACCATGATCTCCATCATCATGATCTCCATCATCGTGTCTTCATGAAGTTGTCTCGATCCAACTATTACTTCTACTACTACAGCTAACGGTTAGCAATAAAGTAAAGTAATTACATGACGTTTATGTTGACACGCAGGTCATAAATAAATTAAGACAACTCCTATGGCTCCTGCCGGTTGTCATACTCATCGACATGCAAGTCGTGATTCCTATTACAAGAACATGATCAATCTCATACATCACATATATCATTCATCACATCCTTTTGGCCATATCACATCACATAGCATACCTGCAAAAACAAGTTAGACGTCCTCTAATTGTTGTTGCATGTTTTATGTGGCTGCTATGGGTTTCTAGCAAGAACGTTTCTTACCTACGCAAAAACCACAACGGTGATATGCCAATTGCTATTTACCTTCATAAGGACCCTTTCATCGAATCCGATCCGACTAAAGTGGGAGAGACAGACACCCGCTAGCCACCTTATGCATAGTGCATGTCAGTCGGTGGAACCAGTCTCACGTAAGAGTACGTGTAAGGTCGGTCCGGGCCGCTTCATCCCACAATGCCGCCGAATCAAGATTGGACTAGTAACGGTAAGCAATATTGAACAAAATCAACGCCCACAACTACTTTGTGTTCTACTCGTGCATAGAATCTACGCATAGACCTAGCTCATGATGCCACTGTTGGGGAACGTAGCAGAAATTCAAAATTTTCCTACGTGTCACCAAGATCTATCTATGGAGAAACCAGCAACGAGGGGAAGGAGAGTGCATCTACATACCCTTGTAGATCGCTAAGCGGAAGCGTTCAAGTGAACGGGGTTGATGGAGTCGTACTCGTCGTGATCCAAATCACCGATGACCTAGCGCCGAACGGGACGGCACCTCCGCGTTCAACACACGTACGGAGCAGCGACGTCTCCTCCTTCTTGATCCAGCAAGGGGGAAGGAGAGGTTGATGGAGATCCAGCAGCACGACGGCGTGGTGGTGGAAGTAGCGGGATTCCAACAGGGCTTCGCCAAGCGCTGCGGGAGGAGGAAGATGTGTCATGGGAGGGAGAGGGAGGCGCCAGGGCTTAGGTTGGGCTGCCCTCCCTTCCCCCCACTATATATAGGGACAAGGGAGAGGGGGGAGGCGCAGCCTTGGCCCTTCCTCCAAGGAAGGGTGCGGCCAGGGAGGAGTCCCTCCTCCCCAAGGCACCTAGGAGGTGCCTTCCCCCTTTAGGACTCTTCCTTTCCCTCATCTCTTGGCGCATGGGCCTCTTGGGGCTGGTGCCCTTGGCCCATACAGGCCAAGGCGCATCCCCTACAGCCCATGTGGCCCCCCCCGGGGCAGGTGGCCCCACCCGGTGGACCCCCGGGACCCTTCCGGTGGTCCCGGTACAATACCGATGACCCCGAAACTTGTCCCGATAGCTGAAATAGCACTTCCTATATATAATTCTTTACCTACTGACCATTCCGGAACTCCTCGTGACGTCCGGGATCTCATCCGGGACTCCGAACAACTTTCGGGTTACCGCATACTTATATCTCTATAACCCTAGCGTCACCGAACCTTAAGTGTGTAGACCCTACGGGTTCGGGAGACATGCAGACATGACCGAGATGACTCTCCGGTCAATAACCATCAGCGGGATCTGGATACCCATATTGGCTCCCACATGTTCCACGATGATCTCATCGGATGAACCACGATGTCAAGGACTTAATCAATCCCGTATACAATTCCCTTTGTCTAGCGGTACGATACTTGCCCGAGATTCGATCGTCGGTATCCCGATACCTTGTTCAATCTCGTTACCGGCAAGTCTCTTTACTCATTCCGTAACACATCATCCCATGATCAACTCCTTGATCACATTATGCACATTATGATGATGTCCTACCGAGTGGGCCCAGAGATACCTCTCCGTCACACGGAGTGACAAATCCCAGTCTCGATTCGTGTCAACCCAACAGACACTTTCGGAGATACCCGTAGTGCACCTTTATAGCCACCCAGTTACGTTGTGACGTTTGGCACACCCAAAGCACTCCTACGGTATCCGGGAGTTGCACAATCTCATGGTCTAAGGAAATGATACTTGACATTAGAAAAGCTTTAGCATACGAACTACACGATCTTTGTGCTAGGTTTAGGATTGGGTCTTGTCCATCACATCATTCTCCTAATGATGTGATCCCGTTATCAATGACATCCAATGTCCATGGTCAGGAAACCGTAACCATCTATTGATCAACGAGCTAGTCAACTAGAGGATTACTAGGGACATGGTGTTGTCTATGTATCCACACATGTATCTGAGTTTCCTATCAGTACAATTCTAGCATGGATAATAAACGATTATCATGAACAAGGAAATATAATAATAACTAATTTATTATTGCCTCTAGGGCATATTTCCAACAAGCACCCCACATCTACTTGTGTCTCTCGTGGTGTTGGTCTTTCTGCCTGCTAGCTAGGTCTTGCCTTCTCCTGGGTGGCATTTTTTCTCATCTTCTATAACCTTGTTACTTGTACGGTTTTCGGCCCGATTTCCCTCATAAACGGGGTCAACTTGTTTAGGTTTTTGATCTGGTTTCCCTTATAGATTGGATCAGCCAAAGTCAAGGGGTGACTCTTGGCTTTGGCAACTTTTGAGCAATATATTCAGGTGGGGATCCTCTCCCCCCCCCCCCCCCCCCCCCCCCCCCCCCCCCCCCCCCCCCCCGGTGACCGTTCAAAAAAACAATCATCGGAATCACTAACTTCTGAAGGAAAATTCCCTTGCCAACGAGCAGTGCGCTGCTTATCCTCTTTCACTCACTATGTCCAAGGCAGCACAGGAGGTGAAACCGTGAAAGAGGTGTTACTTGTTACCCAGACAACTTTGAAGTTAAGTATCTCGGGCTCCAGGCGCCGGATGGGAGATGAATAAAGAAAAGTTCAAAAGCTTGCAGGAGAGACTGCCAAAGCGACTGCTTCAATGGGGTGAAATTTACCTTTCTCAAGGTGGGAGGGAGATCATGTTAAAGGCTGTTGCGCAGGCACTGCCAGTGTACGTGATGGGTGTTTTGAAACTCCCAATCGGGCTTTGTGATGACCTAACAAAGATGATGACGAACTTTTGATGGGTTGCGGACAAAGGAAAACGGAGCGCTCACTAGATCTCTTAGGAGTTGGGACCGTATGCTCCGACCAAAGACGATGGGAGGAGTGGGGTTCAAGAACCCGCGGCTCTTTAATCAAGCATTGTTACCCCAACAAGGGAAGTGCAAGTAGATTCCTCCCAGAATAGTTCACCACTTTCTTGCGCTTCACCATGTCTTCTTTCTAGTGTTGCTTAATTAGCAAGAGATTCTCCACATAACTAGAGAGGAATCTCCTTGAAGCTTCAACCGATACCTTAGGTTTATCATGTGTTATCTCATTCTGAACGTGCCATATCCCCCACAAGAGCATGAGTACCATCAACCGTTGCTTCTCATTTATCTCATAAAGCGGTCGAAGAAGCCATTCATCCCCATCAAAGAGAAGCATGCTTTCGTCGGGGAGATCCCAGTTTGAGCACATATCATCCCACATCCTTTTCGCATGAGGGCACTTGGCAAGAGCATGATGTGTCGATTCCTCCTGTACCCCGCATATAACACAATCGCCATGTGATTCCAGCAAATTTCCATGCAAGTATGTGTATTTTTAGCGGTGCAGAGCATTTCCAAATGAGCTTTGAGGCTAGGCGTGTACCGACGGGGTACACATTTGTCGGAACAATCCCATGTTCATCCATAATAACCTATAGGCCAAGCGCATAGGCGGTACGAACTGAGAACAAATAGTGTTGGTCAGGATGCCAGGCGATAAAGTCTTCCTCAAGGCACCTCAATAGTTTGATATTTAGAACATATGCAATGTCCACATGGAAGAAGTGTTGCTATATGAGTTGAGCAGTCCATGAAGGCATGCATGAACTAACTATCAGCCATCTGGAAATCGCGACCCAGAGCAAGCGACATCGATGTCGCGTGGTAATCGACCGGTATGATGCACTGCGAGGGACCTATGGGTCATGCCATGCCCGGATGCTGGCCCCATTATCTACATGCCAAATACTATCTTTCTTTAGGAGCTGCAAACCATGCACGACCACGTGCCTAGTCGAGGAAGCATTCTCTGTGAATATTGTGTACATGAGGAACCCGTTCGGGTAGTACTTTGCACGAAGCACCTACGCACATAAGTTATTAGTTAGATGTCAGGCTTGTTGGGGGTAACAATGCTTGATTAAAGAGACGCGGGTTCTTGAACCCCACTCCTCCCATCGTCTTTGGTCGGAGCATACTGTCCCAACTCCCAAGAGATCCAGTGAGTGCGTTGTTTTTCTTTGTCCGCGTCCCATCAAAAGTTTGTCACCATCTTTGTTAGCTCAACACAAAGCCCGGCTGGGAGTTTGAAAACACCCATCACGTACACTAGCAGTGCATGCACAACGGCCTTTAACATGATCTCCTTCCCACCTTGAGAAAGGTAAATTTCACCCCATTGAAGCAGTCGCTTTGGCAGTCTCTCCTGCAAGCTTTTGAACTTTTCTTATTCATCTCGGGAGCCCAAAATATTTAGCTTCAAATTTGTTTGGGTAACAAGTAACACCTCTTTCATGGTTTCACCTCTTGCGCTGCCTAGGACACGCTGAGTCAAAGAGGATAAGCAGCGCAATGCGTGTTGGCTAGGGAATTTTCCTTCGGAAGTTAGTGATTCCGATGATTGTAATACTTTGTTTAATTAATGCAATCGGATAAAAAATATGGTGTGCAATGTCCACAGACTAAGCACTCGCCAACATTTCATTTTCAATCCCACGTCGTCTGCCGCATAATTGCATAATCAATTAAGCATTTTGGATTGGATCAACATCTCACAGGGCAAGAAGACATCAACTCATGTACTGGTGTGTTGACCCGAGATCAACATCAAGTGTTGACCCTGAAATTTGGCATGTTTATACGGTTGTATCATCTCCTCTACATGTATGCGTTTGTTAGAATATGTTTTGGTGTCCACATATGAATATACTAACTATGTAGTCGTAATGGTAGTATCATAGTTAGTATCATGCATGTCAACTAGATAATTTTGATAAAGTGCCATAAAATTAAATGAAGAAAAAAGAATTGAGTATCATATTATGATACCGTATCATAATAAATGATATTATAGTATGTGTCATGCATGACAATAACTAAAATATTATATGATACTACTATATGATACTATGCATTAATGAGATAGTATTATACACTGATAACATATGCATGATACCAGTATATGATACCCCATTACAACCAGCCTACCGCTACGCCTGCATTCATTTGCGTGCAAGTAACCACTCCGAGAGAAAATGGCGACGATTCAATGATGGAGACGTCTTTGATCCACGTAGCTGTGTTAGGTGCACAAGCAAGATTATAAATATGGGCCAGGTGGTTGTGTTCAGGTGCACGAAACGGATTTTCTTGATTTATTATAGGTCTCTTTCGTGACTGAACTAAGCAGACAATTCAGGCGGTGATATAATTCTTGCCATAGATGCAAAACGCTGGAGCTGATGTAAATGGTCTGCGTCATGCCCTGGGACGGGTATGTGCAGTACACTGGATACAAATATCTTCATCACGCCCACCAGCATTTCGCACCAGACATTTAAGTGAAGTGTTAAAGCGTGGCAGACCCTCCATCTGGTCATCATTTAATTGGTCTGCGTCACATTAACATGCCAAAGCAGTCATGGCAGTATTTTGCTTGTGGATTCGCTTGTATCCATCTCCATAAGATGACTACGCGTACTTTGCCGAATTAAACTGTGTATTGTCTGGGTATTAATTCAGTCACTATATTAATTGCTAATCTCTTGGCATGAATGGACCATTCAGATTTCATCCTTGCGCAAAGTCCTAAAAGTCCTACCAACACCAAGTCCTATATTAATTGCTAATCTCTCCTCAACGACGCTTAAGAGCAAGGGCGACCTTGCCAACACCACGCATGTACGAGAAAGAGCGACCGTGGGCTGTTCAGACCACAAACCCAGATCAGACATACCAAGCTCACACTACGAGATGAACAACACAACAGAAGATCACAGCAGATTGCATGTTCGTCCTTTCGCGTGTTACAACCATGTTATCTACAGCAAGCTAGACGAGCATTCAGTGGGAACAGGCAGAACCAGGCATCCAGATGTTCTCTAGTTTCAGGTTTACATCTCTGAAAAATACACACACCTAACCGTTTCAGATTCAGAGCGGATTGCGTCAGGAGAAAAAGCTCACACGCTAAACAAGCAAACAGGTTTTCCCTACAAATGGGAACAACTGGGGTAACAGGAGAAACCAAACACGAGACCACCAACTATCTGGGGTCTGTTGCTTCCAGCCAGTCATCATCTGAAACCAACAGCATAGTGATCAGATCAAATGTATCTCACGACGATTGACAGGTCAGGTATTATCACATGACATTTGGGTATAGTATATACATACTAGACACTTACTGTGCGGCGGCGGTAGGCTACCTCTTCCGCTTCCCGCCTGAGCCTCCGACAGCCTTCCCTGCAGACCCAGGAGCTTTTGATCTTGCTGCTGGCGCCTTCTTTGCGCTCGACCCGTTGCCATTGCTCTTCAGGTTGAGCTGCACTTGAATTCCTGCGAGTGGAATCCAACATATAAATTAGTTATTATATATCCTGACGATAATAACAATATCAAACAAGGCAGAATATGACAAATAACCTTTCTTATTATCACTCTGCAGGTCCAGTTTTGGCTTCGAGTCACCAGGCACAAGTTCATCTGAAAGAAAAACAGGAGCAGTCAATGCGCTGAAAATTGACTAGTACAAAAAATAAACTAGGTATGACTCTGCTGCGCCGATCAGTACAGCAGTGATACAAAAAACTACCATCCAAAATTACATCATTGATGCTATATATGAGGCGTGTATAAATATGAACACAGCACTGTTTGGTTTATTTGACAGGCATAGCTACACAAACATTTCCAAGATCAGAGAAGACAAAGTTTCTTGTGATGGAACAACAATTCCATGACCCTCCCAACAGTTTTCCAGCATTACTAAAGAACATTAGGTGTACCCAGAAAAGAAAAGAGCATCAGGCACCGAGAAATTTGCTAGCATCTGCAACAGATCTATAAGCCTGACTGAAGACCAGATTCCATGTTTCTCATTGAATTTCTGCCCCTGCTGCAAACCCATGTACGCTTTTACGCAAGTAGGAATATATTAGGTACAGCAACAATACTCTGCAGAAAATAATTCTTCTAGCCGTGCATTGCATGTTACAGATATTGCACTCTGATATCCCACTTTTCACAGAACAAACTACATGGGAGTAGGCCTGAATTTGGTGGTAATACAAACTAAAAAAAGAGCCTGACTGACCACTGTGATCCTTCCGACTGAATGTTAGAAGTTTGGAGCAAATAAGTACAGACAAAACGTAGTCTTATTACAGATAAAGACATACTGTATGGCATGTTACAGATGAAATAACGAACGAAAATGCATACGAAGATGCTGTGGCAGTACTGGCACCAATTGTGTCAACAGATTTATTTATATTCCTAAAACAGAACACACTAATCAATATGTACAACAGCAAGCATTAAAGATTAAAGATTCTCTTTTGGTACAATATATCCATTTACCGAGAAAAAAGCACGTACCATCATTTTCAGCATCAGACAATTCCTCTTCATCACCTTCTGCAGATGCTACTCCAGTTTCTTCAGGCAAACTCTCATCCAATGGCTCCAGGATTGCTGCCACTCGTTTCTTTAAAGTTTTTTTCATGCCCGGAATATTTATTAGATCTGCTGATCGAACAACACGAGAGCTACTTCCTTGTTTGTATGCCTTCGTCAAGGCACTTTTGACAGCTGGTTGAATACCATCCATAGGATTTGGATGGCCCTGCAGAACAAAAATATATTCAGCACCATGTAAAGGAAAGAGGGTAATCAAATTACATTGAAACAACATTGCTCAACTAAGAATCCTGCTTGGATGCTTCAACAAATTAATTTGAGCAGTGAACTGGGTTGTAATGATAAAGATCTGAATTGAACAACAATGCACCACAAAACAAATAAAGGACCTAATCTTTGACAAACTACATAAGTTTGTGGAGTTGATGGCAAATACTACGATACTGAAACATACATTGTCCGACCAAGTAGATTCTATTGTTTCTTTGTTGTATTTTTTTAACCTCTGTATTCTCATCACTACTGCACGAATTATCATGTCCACATTTCCACAACATCACAAGCTTCATATTTCACTGATGTTTTCAAGCAATTTTTATAGCTCCCACGATGCAAACTATGAAAACATTACACAGAAGGTAAATGCAACAGTTGCAGATGCAACTACCACAAACACGTTCTCAAAATAATTAGCACAGTGCAACATAGTTTACATCATCTAGAATATCTACAATGCATAACTTTAACATTACATTAAACCAAATACATTTAAGTATATGTATTATCTATTAACTAATTTGCCACTCAAAGAGACAGTTAATGAATACCATCAGGCAGTTTTTAGAATAATAACCAACCTTAAATTTAGATAATTCAACAAGCGTGTCAAAGTCTTCCTGGCTTAAAGAGTAGGTATCCATAAACTCCACCACCTTTTGGACAGCCTCCTCCTGCAGGAAATTACAAACATAAGATCACAGGCAGATTTCTCAGATAAAGGTTTCCCCATGGGAGATGCCATGCGTGATTACTGCATTGCAAACGAACAGCCAATAGTGTGCGTGCAGAGTGCATATTTTGCCAACAAAAGAAATACTAATTCTAAGATGATAATAGTTGAATTGAGAAAGCATGCAAGGTTGCAAGCCTTTGTGTGTCAAACCCCGCCTAGCCTCTTGACAAAATCCTTAAATAACAAAAAATAAGATTTCTCCTCTTTTTATTAAAATTATAATTAGCCAATTCATCATGCATTACTTCCTCATAAGGAGCAGACCTGTCAAGGCACAATTCGTACAATATGCAGCAATATGCTTGAACAAATGCAGCAGTTGACATATGATATTTCGATGAATCTTCTATGGAAGCTTTGAACAAAAAATCAATTTTATGCTTCACTCATTGAGTGAATGATCAAGAATAGTCCAAAAAGGTTATGATAAACAATACCTTAGGCATTGTCTTCAGTGGGTCAGTCAACTGTCTCAAGAGAAGAGTGAGATAATCGAGCCTCAACGCCTCCCTGCAGATCCCAACAATTACAAGACTGAGACTACAATGAAACTATAGCACAGATCCTTTACGGTCTTTCAAATTACAACTTTTGTCAAAGGATCTTGAGTTCTGGTAAATGATTAGTTGTTTACAACACAAAGACGATCTGTTTTTTCAGCTTACATGGTTTGAAATAGAAAATCATAATCTTCCATCTCGAAGATGTGACCAAGGCAAGTTAAGAGAAGGGTAAGGCCCCACCCCCCCCCCCCCCCCTTAATTCACTGACTGTTAAGGCACTTGTTCATAAGTAGCTACATTGGAAAATGAGCAAGCCATGTCCAGCAACTAATAGTTGGCTGGCCACTTAAAAGAAATCCATGGCCCATATTTTTTCCTAGCAGATGATAATGTGGTCCTTAACTCATGCTGAAAGTTCCATATCATTTTATCATGGTTACAAGTAATAAAACAATTAGCCAAGAAAATCATTGGCTTGTTTTTTTTGTTCTCTGATCTATATCGATAATCCAGCAATCAATGTACATAAGTACCCTACTCTTTACCAGTGAAACATGGTTTTGGTGGTTCCAGGATAAGTACCAACTTTACTACTAATCCAGAAACTTAACAAAGTAGGATTCGGCAGAAAGCAAGCTAGTTTTGGACTATACCCACCTATCCAAATTAGCTTGCTGTGATGCAAGAATATGACTATGGACATCTTCCAGTAGCCTTTTGTTTTTGTTAGTAGTTGAGTACTTGCCCAACCATCCACCAAACCTATTAAAGTTTCGTTCACCCTGCAGAAAATCAGTATCCAAATCAGTCTACTAAAATTCAGAAAAAATAGAATATACTCAATAGTAGTAATGGATGCTTAGGGTTTGAACTTTACTGCTTCAAGGACTTCTCTATTTCCATGCATCAAAGCAGCACTGAAATTTTTTGAAAGAGATTAGAAAACTGTGTTGAAACATTCGAATAAATCAATACCGCTACATATTAACCATTGGGAAAGATCAATGCACATACGGTACTATTGATGAAGCCAAACAAGCAGCTTGGGACAGCTGCCACTGTCGATATCTTCTTATTTGCACATTAACAATATCACCGTCCGCTATAGACTCAGCGGCACGGGCAAGATAATTCATTCTTTTAACACCACTGTCATCCTTCCCAGCGGCACTAGGCCGATAATTGATATAATTTTCCTACAATGGCACATATTAGCACGCGAATATAACCAGGCTTAATGATAGAAGCAACTAGGGTCACAATAATTCAAAGACAGAAGCAGTCCTAAAGCACATATTTGCACACAATTCTGGTACAGGCCAACTCAACCATCATGTGTAGTTCAATACAGCAACTAATAGCTGGAATTTCTTTCATATAATAACTGAGATGATTGAAAAGAAAAAATGAAAGCTAGCTTCCAAGCTTTCCAGGAGAAACGTGTCAACATATGCGAAGCTGTAACAGCATTGCTATGAAATGGGAATGCCTTCATGTTGACCAATTCAGAAATATTAGCCTAAGTTAGATGATGCACTAACAGTGCAGAGGCACGGTTGTGGGCTTCAGCAAGAGCGACCGGCCTCCAAGCATCACTAGCAGTGGAGCTTAGCTCATAGAGCTTAGGGGTGTGGCATGTGACATGGTTACCTACTCGCAGTCTTGTAGATTGACTTATTGTACCTATCAATCCAAAAAAAGTCAAGAAACAAAAGTAGTCTGATGGATAACCTTAGGCACGCTACAATTTGTTAGGTGTGTGTTTGGTTTCTAGCCACAGTTATGGCTTGCCATGCTTTCTCATCCACATAAACATAACTTTCCGCCACACTTGTGGTTTCAGTTACCATGTATTGTCTAAGGGTTAGTTGTGGTATGATCAACCTTGAAGCAAATAAGACCTAAATTTGCAACAAAAAACATAGATGCAATTTAGGCTCAACACTTAAATTGAACGCTATGACAGACTACTGATTACTATAAATTAAAAGAGTCAACATTTCAAAAAAAAAATCAACCATGAACTCTAACCACATTATTGGCATGTTGCCACCATGAACAAGCAAAACTGAAAAAATAAAAAACAAAAGCAAATTATTCAAACGGTTTTAGAGTTCGCAGTTGAAAAGTGAATTTTGGCCATAGTTCAGGCTTGAAAAGTGGAATTTTTTCATTACAATTATACAAGCATAAGTAGCTCTGCATTCAGTACACAGAAAAGGAATACATAGTAATAAAAAAATCATGATGCAAACACGAAGGATTAACATTTGCACAGATGACAAAAACAAATTTGATTCAAAACCTGGATAATAAGGGGAACTAAATCAGGATCGCTCATGCTCAAGTCGATTCTCTCATCCATCCTTAGTCTCCCACCATTGAAACCAAATAGCCTGAAAGTTTAATAAATAACCATGAAGAACACTAGGTTTGAAAGCCATTCAAGCAATTAACCAAGTATAAGCATAGATACATTTAATTAGACAGGAGTGAGCATGGAACTAAGTGAATGAAAAAATATCATTTGCTCTGCTTAAATCTCACTAAATCTATATAAAAAAGATAAAAGCGAACTTGACGAATTAATTGCAGGGGCAAACAGTTCTAACTTCCAAGTGTTTAAACTAGTTGGGAGCTTAGCCATTACAAAAAGCTACTTAGTCTTGTTCTCCTAATAATACCAAGATCTCTAGGGCGTCATCTTCTTTTGACCGCTTCTAGGGCTGCATCTCAGTACATGTACAAACATTTTATCCTAAATCAATTTAGCAACAAATGAAACCTTTAGATGAAGCTCAACATCATCAGCACCAGCATCATCATGTACTTAAGTCAGGTACTTTTCCAACGGATGTACAGTAGAAACTAGGAAAATGGTGGAGTTTGGTTTTTTTTAAAGGCAGCCCGGTGCAGGTAGCTCCCGCTTGCGCAGGGTCCGGGGAAGGGGCAGACTACTTCGGGTCTATTGTATATCTGTAATGTGATATGTTCCCAATGCTAATAAAAAGTAACCCATCCCCAAAAGAAATGACTAGATCAAATACATTTGCATTAATAAGATCAAAATAGGGCGAGCAGAGTAAGTGATCGGAAAACTTTGTTAATCCTTAACACTTCCATAATTAGACAGGGTATGTACTTTCACACCAAACGTTAATTAATCAATAAACATGAAGAGGTCATTGAACGACTGACAATAAAAATTCTAAATAACTCCATAGAATGACATTGATATACTAAAAAGAAGGAATAATACTTGTCCACAGCCGTGAAGGGAGAGATATCTTCATCTTTTGAGCTACTATTAAGACGCAACCTTATATCATCATATTTGACCACAGACTGAGAGAGACTCATATATTGCAAATGGTTGAGTGCCATGCGAATATCCCCATGTACTCTTTCTGCAAGCTCTTCCATTGCATTCTAGCAGATGAGAAACCATATATTAGCAACTGAACGTGAAATATGCAAAGAATATTAAGTGATTTAGTATTGAATTAGTTGAGCTATGTTTCCACTTTTTTTGAAGTTTTGATCATCAATAAGAACAGAACCCTGAGAACATATTGAACACACCTCTTGAGCTTGAATGCCTTCTTTTCTGGCAATCTCCATCAACCTCTTGCCCATCTGTTGAGTACAGAAGTTAAAACCAACCCCAAAACAGTTTTTTTGTTAGAAATACAAAAAGTGCTGAACCTGCCCCGTATTAGTATATATAGTGTGAGATGGGAGAAGTAAACCAGAAAAAACATAAAGTCAAAAATGAAGCAACTTTTGCCAACAATTAGAAAAAAATACCAAAATGAATATAACCAAGTTTTCTTATGTTCAGAAAAAACATTAAGAAGGCAGATTTTATCAGATTAACTGGGTAGCAGCAAGCAATTGAGAACAGCAGTTCAGTTGTCACAGGTAAGGGCAATAATAGGGTAATAGACAATAGTAGGAAAGCAAACAATAATTTACATCAATCATTAGAATATGGTGGCATGAAATAACCTGCTGTTTTGTTGGTTTCCTGAAGTTGAGTAGCAAACAGTAATTTACAAGGCTCTTCAGCTTCTGGCTATAACGATCATTACAAATGCAAACTATAGGAATCTTCGATATCTTGATGCTGGCAATAAGATCAGCAACTCCACCTCTATCACCAGCAGACATACCGTCAACTTCGTCCATGATGAGTACAGCCTTAGGCTTCTTTGTCCTGTGAAATTGCTCCACACTTCATATAACAATAAAAATAAATCAAAGTGCAAAAGTTCAGGATATTGTAGTACAGACCGGTTGTCACTATAATTCAGAGTAGCATTGCTGATAAGCTCTTTGATAGAATTTGATGTGCTCCCCCCAACACCTTTCTCGATCTTGGAGTCTGCTTTACCACGGCTATCACTTGCATTAACCTGTTATGCATACATTACTCATTTAAATTTATGACTCAAAGGTAAATAAAGAACACATAATTACCTGAAAGATAAATAAGTGAAGTATGCAAGAACAAAGACACACCTCAATGGCCTGCAATCCAAGCATCTGACTAACAACTTTTGCAGTTGTAGTCTTACCAATACCTGGAGGTCCACTCAGCAATACAGCTTTTTTAGCTCCACCATCAGCCTGCTTCTTTCCTTTGCCCTTTTGGCCAGAATGAAGGAATTGATCCTCCCAACTTTTCAACCAATCATGAAGTTGTTTAACCTATATACATTAGAAGTTTGTCAATGCTCCCTGGAAAAAAACAATCCTTCATACTAAGTAACGTGTGCATAGATGTACATGACCAAAATAACCAAAATGCAGAATTTCTCACCATTGATTGGTTGCCAACTATGTCGTTTGGAACTTTTGGCCGATATTTCTCTGTCCATTGCAAAGAACCGCGGTCAACAACCTTGACCTTTTGGTTGTTGGTGGAGTTGCTTTCTTTATTACTCTTTGAGGGAGTACTCTTGCCCATGGTACCGACTTGATCGACAGCTAAAAATTCAAAATCAAGATATGCATAAGCATCAACAACATGAGAAATGCCAATGTTAAGAAAATAAATCATACCAATGGCATGTTATTTGCAGGATCAACCTAACATCTACTCCCTCCATCCCAAAATAAGTGTCGCTGATTTAGTATAATTTTGTACTAAATCAGCGACACTTATTTTGGGACGGAGGGAGTACAAAGTTAGGAGTGAACTACCACGGTAATTATGTTCCAGGTTAATGCAATTAAGCAGGATTATGTTTGTCCTATAAACTATAGATGCATTACAATTTAAAAGTTCCTGGTTACCTCTTCTTTCAGCTTTAACTGGAGAGCTCTTCGTCTGTGACTTCAGTAGCTTTTCTGAATTGCTGTTACCTTCATGTTTGTTTACAGGAGCCTTTGCAAGCTTTGATTTCCGGATCATATCAAATAAACCATCTTCAGTCAAGAACGGGACTCTGCAATAAACGTGAGCATGTATCAAGCAGTGACAATTAAAAACAAACTTACAGAATCCTTCTCAAAATAAAGCTATCAAGTAATACCCCAGATCTTTTGCTTTATTAGATTTCACTCCCCCAATATCTTCATCAGCCAATAGGTAACTCTGCCAACAAGCGAGATGTCATGTTGTCAACAAAGATATAAGCCATTAATACTTACAGCAGCAACTTTTATAGTACATACCGTCTTTTTACTAATTGAACCGGTAACACGTCCCCCGTAACGCTTTATTAGATCACCTGCTTCCTCCCGTTCAAGACTGCAGATAAACAGAAAATTATGATTATTTACTGGCCAGATCATCTCAATAAAGAAAGTTGGAAGTGTTAAGATAATTATGTGCATTGGCCGTTGCATGATCAGAAAACAAAACACTTCGGTATAAAAAATGAAGAAAGTAACTCGCACCTGTCAAGGGTACCACTTATGACAAATGTCAGACCAGCTAAACAGTCAGGGGCACCCTCTGGGACTTCCTACAGAACATGGAATGAACGGTTTAGGGTTGAACCATTCAGAACATGGAATGAACGGTTTAGGGTTGGGCATTTCAGAAACTTGTGACAAGAACTATGAATTACCTTCTCCCCTTTGTGAGGGGGATCCTTCCTTTCACCAAAATTCATGAAACCTCTCCCACCCCCTCCTCTACCTCTTCCCCCAGGAGTAGCTCCTGCTCCTCTGCCTCCTCTTCCCCTTGCAGCTGCTTTGGAAGGGGTCTTGTCATCTTCATCCATCCTATCCTCCTCACCATCATCATCAAGACCACTAGTAGTCTTCCCATGAGCCATTCCTCCTCCTCTTCCAACCCTTCCCCTTCCCCTTCCTCTTCCCCTTCCAGCTGCTTTGGAAGGGGTCTTAGCATCTTCATCCATCCTGTCCTCCCCACCACCATCATCATGACTCGTAGTCTTTCCATGGGCTGCTCCTGCTCCTCTTCCTCCCCTTCCCCTTCCCCTTCCAGCTGCTTTGGAAGGGTCTCGGCATCTTCATCCATCCTTTCGTCCTGGTCATCATCATTAGATGCAGCCTTCAACTTCTTTAATGGTGGTGGCTTCACTGGAGTTTTCTTTTTCGAAGGCGCCACAAAGTCGTCGTCGTCGTCTTCTTCATCCTTAAGGGCCTTGTTTGCTGCGAAAGGCTTGATGTCATCCTCAAGGTCCTCGCTGCTTTTCTGAAGTTTTCTTTTAGAAGAACTCTTCTCAGCAACATCTGCATCTTTTTCTGTTTTGGGTGCAAAGTACTTGCTTGTCTTCCTTCTAGCTGAAGCATCTTGATTGCCAGACACCTGCATGATCCAGATACAGTATTTGGTTACAGGTGACGTATATAAACTGGGGGACATCAAATAATTTAGGTCAGTGGAGAATTAAAGCGAGCCATTGGTCTAACTGCGACGGTGGTACAAGAACATACCCATCTTAGAATCTGATTGACAGTACTATCTGCCAATACATTCTTATATCATGGACTCATGGTGCACAACCAGACATGAAACATCAAAGTCAGTTCTTAAACTGTATAAACAGTGCATGCGAAAATCAAATCTAGAATATTTTTGGGTGGTCTGTATCTATATATAACGATATTAATGTATGGTTTGCACAAAAGATTCCAACACTGATTAGCAGAAAGAATAGAGCATTTTAGCAGTTATGGTTGGGCTACTGCCGCAGGAAATGCATTAATCTAGGATTCCTAAACTGTAGGACCGAGGAAAATCGAGTTGCTGAGCCGATGCACTGAATCCTGGACAGCGATGCTAGAGAAAACAAACCGCTAAAGAAGACCTAGAAAAAGCACCGAACCAACCAGATGAACGAAGAAGCAGAAAGAAAAAAGTGAGCATTCTACCGAAGATGTCGCAGCCTTCTCGGGGATGCTGAGCACGGGCTTCTTGGCCGCCGGCGGCGCGGCGCCGGCGGCAGAGGGCTTGGCCGCACCGGCATTCTTGTCGTGCGGCTTCATGAACCATTTCCTGATGTCCGACGACTGCGCCACAAGAAATCCAAGAAGGGCGAAACCGTCAGCCGAGAAGAGCGGATCGAGAAACCGACCTTCCGCGTCGAATCAAGAAACCTGGATTAGCGAGGGGCCACGAAAGAACTCACCATGTCAGTCCTGGCCGGGAAAAGCCCGGCCCAGGCGCGCGAACTCGCCGGTTCTTGGCTCAATCGCCACGGGAAACCCTCTAGGGTTTTAGGGGCGCGGGCGTCGTCGCCTCCTTGGCCCTCGCTTTGGGTCGATTGGCGCCGCTGGGTATTGGCGACACAGGCAAGCCGGGGGGTGACAGGAGAGGAGGAGGGGGGAGGCGGCGGCGGCAGTGCGGGGTGGTTTCGGGTGGATGGGAGGGCGGAGGGGAGGGAGACTGCGGTCGGCGACGGCACGGGGCTTGCGACGGGTGGGCTTCGGGTTTACCGAAAATTGTCAACAAAATAACGGAGATTCGGGAGGGGTGGAGACTGGGAGATTCGGGAGGGGGGAATGGGAGATGTGGTCGCCGAGCCGCCGACGAGCGAGGAACGAGGCAGAGGGCGTCGTGCCGCTGCGGCCCGTGCTGGTGCCGTGGTGTGTGTGTGGCGGCGGGGACTAGGTCACGAGATAACTCAGGCCTTATGCTATGTTGGGCTGGGCCTTCGCTACATGCAGCGACTTTGCTGGGCTTTTATTTTTCCTAATTTTGAGTTACTCGGCTTGTTTTCTTGGGTTACCGGGACTATAAATCCGAATTTTTTTGAAATCATTGCAAATTAAGTGGCACTGTTTGCAACAGATTGCGACAAGGCGCACTGCATGGCGCAACCATGCAGTGAGCCACTTGTCACGACCTGCGAGCAGTTCCTTTTTTCATAGATCCGATTATTCAAAATGTTTTATCTTTTAAACCGTGCATCCAAATTTCGAACCGTTTACACCGCTAGATTCCTCGCATCAAAAATCTTCAAAACTAGATCTCTGTTGATAGGTTTTGATGAACTTTTTTTTCATGAAAAAAACCGAACCATGAGCATTTTTTCCCTTTCCAGAAGAGGCACGACCGTGTCTCTCGCTGAAGCAAATCCGTGCCTCTCACGGAAGGAAAAAGACACGTTTTTGGCACGGCCATGGAATCTGCCTCTCGCAGAAGCAACAAAAAAAGCATTGTTTCGCGCCAAAATTTTTTTGTCCAAAAGCTAAGAAAGACGATTGGAAAACCGAAAAGGCAAAAAAAAGGAAAAACATCTAAAAAGCCGAAAACACATACGGGAAATAAAAAACAAAAAGTCGGAGAGAGCACGCCATGTGGCGGCGGCTAGAGCACGCCAAGTGATGCACTCTCAGCACACCCCAGGTGCCCCTGCGGGGGCTCCCGAAGGAGTACTCCTTCGTTAGTTGCTCCCCGAATTTCCTTAATAAATTTCGGGTTTCTAGAGTTGTTACCCAAAAATGTGTTCGGGTATTTCGGGTAACGGGTTTTATGCCCAGCGTGAGCGACAGATGGCCAATGAGAAAGCATGCGATGTGAAACAACGGCGGACCGAGGGTGACGGGGCGGGGGAGGGTCGAGCGTAACCACCCCGGATCTAAGGCTCCCGACTTGGTTCGGCCCATTAGCAGCCTAGTTTTTCCAATGGCTTTTCTATTCGGTTCTCTCCATCGAGTTTTTTTCTTTGCCTCTTCTCTTTTCTTTTTCTTCCATTTCTTTTTTGTCATTTTTTGTTCTCATTTTTCTAGGAACTGTGTTATGCTCGGTTTCCGCTTCTTTTTTATTTTCTTCTTTTTTAGGAATAAATGGTTATATAAAAAATTGTGTGATTTTAAAAAAATGCATGAATATTTTGAAGCTAAGTGAAGATTTCCTAATAAAATTATAATAACACTATTTTCAACATGTGACCACTCTCGTGGCGCACAAGGAAGGGTCGAATCGACGTCGTGCGGCCAGTGGCGGAGCTACATGCATTTAAAATATATTTTTGTAACTCGAAGCTACATGCATTGCTGAAGGGGTGCGTCCTAGCATATTTAGTGAAGGAAAGAGAATTAAATGCTTGGATTAAGAAGAGTATAGCATTTGCCCTCCCCCAATATGCATATTTTCTCTCTGCCTCCTTTGATTCTCCGCTAACTCTGCCACTATGTGTAGCACTAGATTGTGTGTTCGTTCGGCTGCGGCGGCTTAATGATTCAATACGGAGACGCTGAATTGTGTGGAGGCGCGGCGAGAGGAGTAAGAAAGGGTAACTAGCACCATAAAAATAAGCACCCATCATGATCGCCGAATCCCTACCTCCATATGCATGCATTGCCGACAAGAAGGCACCAAAGTCTCGGTCAAACGACACGAAGACGAGGCCGGAGACATCATCCTCACATGCTAACATGTTGGGTCCATGTAAAGGCATATCGGAGCTCTTAAACCCCTCCCTTTCTATGGAGTTTAGGGGATCTCCATCATACCTCAAATCGGACACAACAACAGACCACTGACACAATATATGGAAGCGTGTATCCAACCATGTGCACCAAACTCCCCGCATGTTCTTTTTTCTACGTTCGCAACACTCAAAATATAATTATAGATATACAAAATAATTCTTTAAGTGGTGCAAATATTCAAATGCAATAATAGTTCAAATATAAATATTACTCACTTCGTCCCATGATCTAAGACATTTTTTGACACTACTGAAAAGGCATTTCCCTACTTTATGTTTTGGATGATGATGACAACCCTTTGTTGGTCTAATCTTGTGCTAAATGTTTCAGGTTCTCGACGCTTAGGCTCACATCGGAAAGCTATTCTCTCTTGTAGGAAAAGATCGAAGACGGAGTCCCCTATGCTTTTTATCTCTTTGGTCGTAGGGAACCTGTACTATCAAGAGGGAATCCTCATTAGAAAGAACTAGGGGAATCTTTTCACGTACACCTTCATCACCCCTCATTTGTCTTCCTCAGGTGAGAGAGAGAGAGAGAGAGTTCTCCTTGTCTCTTCTCCTATCTATTCCCACTCACTGTTTCTGCCCAGCGGTTGTAACGCTCTCTGGAGCAGTTGTACCGCTGGGTCTTGTCGCTCATCAGCTTTGCTCAAGTGGTTGTACCGCTGCCTCCGGGCGGTGGTACTGCCACCATGCTCTGCAAAAGCTAGGGCGGTGGTTCCGACCATGCACCGCTCAAGTACCGCTCGCGCTTCTGTTTTGATGCGGTTCTTGGGCGGTAGTGGCCCGGTTGGTCCGGTCGTTCCTCGGTGACCGGTACCACCGGTGGTCGAGCGGTTCTTCCGCTCAGAACTTAGCCGCCCAAGAGCTCAAGGCCATGCGGTTGTTCCGGCCAGGCACCGCCCAAGTAACCGTCAAGCTCCTGTTTTGATGGGTTGTGCGGGGGCTATGCGGTTAGTCCGGTTTATTTTTCTTAGCGGTACTACCGCCCGCAGTCCGTGTATCTACGCTTGTAGGGTTTTTGCAGATACACCGTGAGTCCCGGTTGTACCGGGGGAGGGACCGGTGTACCGACTGCAGTGCAAAAAACTGCAGTAACGGTTGGAATCTAGGGTTGCTATATAAGGAGCTTCTCCCACCTACACTCTCACCTTTTGACCTCTCTCACTCCACCATTATGCACTTCAAGCTCTCTTGCCCGATCTCTCTCTCTAGCCACTCAAAACTTGTTGATTTGCTAGGGATTGAAGGAGAGACCTAGATCTACACCTTCCACCAAAGGATATTTGCTTCCCCCATACTTTCTTGTGTGGATTTTGTTACTCTTGGGTGTTTGAGCACCCTAGACGGTTGAGGTCACCTCGGAGCCATATTCCATTGTGGTGAAGCTTCGTGGTTTCGTTGGGAGCCTCCAATTAAGTTGTGGAGAGAGCCCCAACCTTGTTTGTAAAGGTTCGGTCGCCGCCTTCAAGGGCACCAATAGTGGAATCACGGCATCTCGCATTGTGTGAGGGCGTGAGGAGAATACGGTGGCCCTAGTGGCTTCTTGGGGAGCATTGTGCCTCCACACCGCTCCAACGGAGACGTACTTCCTTCAAAGGGAAGGAACTTCGGAACACATCCTCGTCTCCACCGTCTCCACTCTTGGTTATCTCGTGCCTTTACTTGTGCAAGCTTATTTGTGTCATATCTTGCTTGCTTGTGTTCCTATCCTTGTTGCATCATATAGGTTGCTCACCTAGTTGCATATCTAGACAACCTACTTTGATGCAAAGTTTAAATTGTTAAAGAAAAGCTAAAAATTGTTAGTTGCCTATTCACCCCCTCTAGTCAACCATATCGATCCTTTCAATTTATCAGAGCCTCGTCTCTTTATTAAGGACTTTACTGCCCGAAGAGTATGGTTGATACCGTAAACGGTGTGGAGGAACACTCCGGTGTGAATCCGACCTCGTCTACGGGCGATGGGGGAACCTCGGTCTCTCGTGAGGAGTTCAATGTGGCCTTGGAGACATTGAAAACCTTCATGACGACCGAGGTTGAAAGCATGTTTACTAAATTCCTTGAGGGGCTTAAACTATCCACCACACCGTTGAAAGTGGGTGATCCCACCGACAAGGTGACGGATGCTATCTCCGATAAGGGGGAAGCTAGTAGTGAAAAGGCTCCTTCTTCTAGTGGTAAAAATGGCACCGGCATCTTTGCTCATGTGGAACCACCACTTGTTTATGGTGGACCGGTTCCTTCCACTCATTTGAATCATGCCGGTCCTCCCCCTAAGATTGTGAAAAATGAGGACTTTGATTCTTGGGTTTATCGCTTTAAACGTCATTTAAATCATGTGAACACTAACCTTTGGAGAATCATTGAAGAAGGTTTCTATCCGCATGATCCAAGCAACTTCACTCCTCGAGAAGCCGCAAATAATCAATTCAATGAGAATGCTCTCTTCATCATTCAAGATGCAATCCCACCCGAAGACCTACCTCATCTTCGGCCCTTCGCCTTGGCCAAAGACGCATGTCATTGTGTTGTCTCTCTCTACCAGGGAAGCGCAAGCATTCAACACTCCAATTATGAAGTGGTGTAAGATGAGGCCGATGAGTTTGCAATGAAAGAAGATGAAGAACCTCGTGAGCTTTATCGGAGAGTAACCAAACTTGCGGTCTCACTCCGAGATCACGGGAGCAAGGACACGGATGTGTAAGTGCATCTAGTGCCACCCCTAGTTGGTTTTGGAGTATTGACGAACAAACCTAGTTGAGGGACTAATGTGTTTGTGAGAATTGCAGGATAACACAGGTAGAAGTCCCTCATTGATTCGGTTTTACTACCAGAGATGACCCCTAAAAATGTATGAAGACATTGAAGTCAAAGGTGGTATATGAAGATATTCACATTGAAGACTATGACAAGAGAAGACTCGATATGAAGCCTATGGAGCTCGAAGACTTAGATCTTTCGTAGTTTTTTTTCTTTTGTGTTGAGTCATAGGAACCACCGTACTGTTAAGTGGGGTCCAAGAGAACCAGTCAGAATGACTGAAGTGATGCCTAACCAAAACCTATGTCTTCGAGTGAAGACTATGAGAGCGAATCTTGTCCAGAGTCGGACAAGTCAGCTTTGCTTGTAGCCCAAGTAAAGTTGCCGTGTGAGTTTGAAATCTGACCGTTGGAACACGTGTCAGTTCCTTAGTGACCCAGGGTCATTTCGGACAAATCAGGTCGGGTTGCCAAGTGGCTATAAATAGCCCACCCCCTACAACCATAAACGGTTGGCTGCTCAGAGTAAGTACGGCTTTTGTCGTTTGAGAGCAACCCACCTCGAAGCCTTTGAGAGAGAATTCCTTGCGAGGATAAAGCCCTAACCACCCAGAGCCAAAGAATTAGGCATCACTTAAGTCTTCTTGTCTGTGTGATCTGAAGACTTATTACACTTGAGGACTGTGCATCCTCCAGCCGGTTAGGCGTCGCGTTCTGAGCATCCAAGAGACATTGTGGATTGCCGGTGAACGAAGTCTGTGAAGGTTTGGGAGTCTACCTTGAAGACTTACCAGAGTGATTGGGCGAGGTCTGTGTGACCTTAGCTCAAGGGGAATACGGTGAGGACTGGGTGTCCTGAGCTGCGTGTTCAGGACTGGGTGTCCGGGACTGTGTGTCCTAAGGTTTAAATACCTAGCCGCCCCAACCAGACGTACAGTTGTCACAGCAACTGGAACTGGTCCAACAAATCATTGTCTTCAACGAGTCACTGGTTTCATCTTCCCTTCCCTTTACTTACTGTTGCTCCTTGTGAAGTCATTGTATGTTTGCACTATCTTTTGTCTTCACTGAGTGACTGCATGTTCTGTATGGCTTCATAATATCTTCCTACCTGATCCTTACTACATTGCTTGCTATTAAGTCATTGTGCTTTCACTTTATTGAATACTTGACTATGGCTTGCCTAGTGTAGTCTACCTTCCGCTGCATGGTAATAGGTTTATTTCTATCGTTTGTCTTCATAACTTCCACGTTTTGAAGACTTTCATAAAAATCGCCTATTCACCCCCCTCTAGTCGATATAACGCACTTTCAATTGGTATCAGAGCAAGGTGCTCCCTTGTTCTGTGTGATTCGGTTTAACCACCTGGAGTTTTAGCTATGTCGACTGCAGGGATAATTAAAGTCTCTGCTGCGTGCCCCGTCTTCGATGGAACTGAATATCCCTACTGGAAGAATAAGATGCGCATGCATCTTGAAGCCATTGATGTCGACCTATGGTATGTCGTCGAAAATGGTGTTCCCAAGGCTGGAGAAGGTGTCACTGCTGCTGATGTCAAGAAATTTGTTCAACTGGACTCTACTGCCAAGAATATCATCTGTGGTCACCTGACCAAAGGACAGTATGGCCGTGTGAGTGCTTTGAAGACATCTAAGCTGGTCTGGGACTGGCTCTCCAAGGTCAATGAAGGCATCTCAACCCAGAGAGATCAGAGAATCAGTGTCCTTCGCAACCTCTTCAACCGCTTCAAGCGAAATGACAATGAGAATGTCCAGCACACATTTGACCGACTCACTGACATCACAAATGAGCTCCAAGCCCTCGGCGCTACTGAGATCACCAAACATGAAGTCGTCAAGACACTACTGAGATCACTTGATAGTTCGTTTGACATCCTAGCCCTGATGATTCAAGAACGTCCTGATTTCAAGACACTCGATCCATCTGACATACTTGAGAGGCTCAACACACATGAGTTTCAGCTTTCTGAAAAAAGAGATATCTACGGTCCAAACTATGGGCGAACTCGTGCCTTGAAGGCAAAAGCTGTATCCTCATCTGAAGAAGAATCTGACAGCAGTTTTGATGATCCCGAAGACATTGGAAGGGAACTTGCTATGCTTGTGAAGAAGTTCCAAAAATTCACCAAGAATAAAGGTTTCAGAAAGTCTTCCTGGTCAAGCTCAAGAAATGATGAAGTTTCTGCTCATGACTACAAGAAGAAAACATGTCACAAGTGCAAGAAACTTGGCCACTTCATCTCTGAGTGTCCACAGTGGGACAATGAGAACAAGAAGAAGAAGAAGAGCAAGGAATATGACTCTGACGACAAGAAGAAAAAGAAATACTCAAAGTCTTTTTCCAAGTCTTCCTCAAAGTCTTCATCACACAAGAAGAGCTCATCTGGCAAGGCACGTGCGTTGGTTGGCAAGGAAATGGACTCAGAGGAGGAGTCCGCTTCTGAGGAGGCGGTGGTGGAGTCTGAGGAGGAGTCCGATTCAGGCGTCGCAAGTCTGGCTACAGCATACGTCGCCAAGTCCATCTTCAATATTGAAGACAATGACCTCGTCACCGACACCGATGCAAATGACAAGGACTACTCCGCTTCTACCTACTGCTTCATGGCACGCGGTGCCAAGGTAAACACACGCATTACTCACCATCAAACATCTAGTGACGATGACTCTGATTGTAATTCAAAACCCAGCTACAAAACACTTGCTAAAATTGCAACTGAACAACAGAAAGCTATGGAACATATTCAAAAACTGTTAGACAGAAGCGATGATCTGTTAGGTGCTGAAATGACTCGATCTGAATCCTTAATTGAAGACATAAAAAATCTTCACGTTAAGTATCAGGAACTTGAAAGTCGTCATGAAACTCTCTCAACAACTCATGAAAAGCTTTCCTATGATTATTTTCAAAGGAAACAAGATCTTGAGAAATTGAGAGCGGTTCATGAAGATCTTCAAAAGGAAAACGAGTCACTTCGCGCCAAACAGATCAGTCCCGCTTAGGAAGGATTTGAACCACCATGTCTTAAATGCATTGAGCGTGATAATGCTACTTCTGTTGCTGAATGTTGTACTGCTACTACTGTTGCAATATCTTCAACTGTTGATGTGGTAACTAACCCCTCTGCTGAGGATACCACTGCTATTGCTGATGAGAATGCTAGGTTGAAGACATTGCTTGAAACAGGGATGTACAAAAGTCTTAAAGGGCATCAGACACTATGTGATGTCCTCAAAAAGCAGATACTGAACCGAAACCCGAGGAAATAGGGTGTTGGGTTCGTAAGGAAAATGAATGCTGATGGCTCTTACTGGAAACCTGAGCAGTACCCCAAAACCATGTGGGTTGCTGCAAAGGAACCTTCAGCAGACCCATCCAATCTATCTGGCTTCACTTGTGCTAACCCCATTATCATTGATGAATCCTTTGATGCAAACTATATACTGTTTAAGAATCAGAATGGTGAAGTGTTTGCCAGGTACATTGGTACTAACTGCAGGAATGGACCGCCTATGAAGAAGATCTGGGTTCCGAAAAGGTGTCTGGAGAATCTTCCTGTGAATGTCATCATGACACCTCACGTGAAGAAGACAAACCTCAGACCAAAGGCTTCATACGGTCCAAAGGCTTCATACAGACAGAGGACTCACTTGAGTCGCACTAACGCAAATGTTTTATAGGGAAACCATACTCAGGCATATGAATATGAGAGCGGTTCATCAAACCGCCATGTTCATAAGACCAAGAACTATTCTGCTTATTCTTATGAGTACTATTGTCCGCATGCAAGATTGTTTGCTAGGTCTCCAAAGCCAAAATTCTCAGATGTTGCACTTAGACTTATTGCTTCTCAGCCACCCTTGAAGATGTGGGTGGCTAAGAAAGCTTAACTCTCTTTTGCAGGGAAAGGTCTCCAGCAGAAAACCAAAATCGTCTGACGCCATTGCTGGGGACCTTAAACATCTTGTAGGGCGCAAGATCAAATGCCCGAATGGTCTTACTATGTACTTCGTTCCTGAATCGCTTGCTACTCTTCCTATTAGTCCTAATCTGGATCTAAGCTTTCATAACCCATTGGTTCATCAAATGTTTTTGCTTCACAATGCTCTTGGTGAAGCCTATCCCCCTAACTGCACTGTAGGGTACGACACCAGCGTCTTCAGAATGGATTATTGATAGTGGGTGTACAAATCACATGACTGGCAAAAGAAGTCTTCTTATGGACTCAACCTTACGTCCATCCGACAAGAGCCACATCACATTTGCTGACACTGGTAAAAGTAAGGTATTGGGTCTAGGTAGAGTTGCAATCTCAAGGGATCAACACATGGATAAAGTCATGCTTGTTGAATCCCTTGGCTTCAACTTAATGTCTGTCTCAATGCTTTGCGATTTGAACATGATCGTAATATTTGGAAAATATCGTTGCCTTGTACAAATGGAATCTGACAAGTCTCTAGTATTTGAAGGGTATCGAAAAGATGATTTCTACGTGGTAGATTTCTCAGCAGGACCACAGCTTGCCGTATGTCTTCTAGCAAAAGCTTCAGAATGCTAGCTCTGGCATCGGAGGCTTGGGCATGCTGGCATGAGGAACCTCCACACTCTTGCGAAGAAGAAGCATGTCATAGGCATCGAGGGCGTCAAGTTCAAGAAAGATCACTTATGCGGTGCTTGTGAAGCAGGGAAGATGATGAGGGCCAAACATCCCTCGAAGACAATCATGACCACTACTCGACCCTTCGAACTGCTTCACATGGATCTTTTCGGTCCCACTCATTACTCAACTCTTACTACTACTGCTTGCCTCTATGGCTTCGTTATTGTTGATGATTATTCTAGATACACTTGGGTGCACATAATCCTTTACAAGACTGAAGTGCAGGATGTCTTCAGACGCTTCGCCAATCGAGCTATGAACAATTATGGCGCCAAGATAAAGCACATCAGAAGTGACAATGGCACTGAATTCAAGAACACTGGCCTTGATACATAACTTGATACCTTGGGCATCACAAATGAATTCTCAGCCCCGTACACGCCACAGCAGAATGGCGTCGTCGAACGCAAGAACAGAACACTCATTGAGATGGCCAGAATGATGCTAGATGAATACAAGACCCCAAGAAAATTCTGGCCTGAAGCCATTGATACTGCATGCCATACAATCAATCGTGTTTATCTTCACAAGCTGCTAAACAAGACATCTTATGAGCTCCTTACTGGCAAGAAGCCAAATGTCAGTTACTTCAGAGTATTTGGCGCAAGGTGCTGGATCAAGGACCCACATCACACCTCAAAGTTTGCACCAAAAGCACATGAGGGTTTTATGCTTGAATATGGAAAGGATTCGCACTCCTACAGAGTCTTCAATCTCTTTCATTACAAAGTGGTTGAAACAGTGGATGTGCGGTTCGATGAGACCAATGGTTCACAAAGAGAGCAACTGTCAAATGTGCTAGATGAAGTTCCATCCAGTGAATCAATCAAGCTGATGGGAACTGGAGAAATTATACCTTCGGAAGCTCATCCTGAAGAAGAACTTATCATCTCAGCCCCTGATCAACATGAAGACAATGCTCAGCCTGAAGACATTCCTTCTAACAACGACAATGATCAGCAAGAGCAAAGTCTTCGCCCTGTACATCCTCGCGTTGCCAATGAAGTGCAGATTGAAAGAATAATTGATAGCATCAATGCACCCGGTCCACTCACTCGTTCAAGGGCAACTCAGCTAGCAAACTTCTGTGGGCACTTTGCATTCATCTCAATAATAGAACCCAAGAAAGTTGAAGAAGCCTTCATGGAACCTGAATGGATTCAAGCTATGCAAGAAGAGCTTCAACAGTTTGAGCTGAATAATGTATGGGAACTAGTTAAGCGTCCTGATCCACGGAAGCACAATATAATAGGCACCAAATGGATATACCGCAACAAGCAAGATGAGCATGGTCAAGTTGTCAGAAACAAAGCTCGTCTCGTTGCTCAAGGATATATTCAAGTGGAAGGCATTGACTTCGATGAAACATTTGCTCCTGTGGCTAGACTTGAAGCCATACGCATACTGCTGGCCTATGCAAATCATCATAACATACTTCTATATCAAATGGATGTGAAGAGTGCTTTTCTCAATGGCAAGATTGAAGAAGAAGTGTATGTTGCGCAACCGCCTGGCTTTGAAGATCCAAAACATCCTGACATGGTATACAAGCTCAACAAGGCACTGTATGGCCTCAAACAGGCCCCTCGGGCCTGGTATGACACACTCAAATACTTCCTGAAGAGCAAAGGCTTCATACCTGGTTCCCTAGACCCCACTCTCTTCACGAAGACATATGATGGTGAACTGTTTGTGTGCCAAAAATATGTGGATGACATTATCTTCGGCTGCACCAATCAGAAGTACAGTGAAGAGTTTGGATATATGATGCAAGAGAAATATCAGATGTCCATGATGGGGGAGCTGAAGTTCTTCCTCGGTCTTCAAATACGACAACAACGCAACGGCATCTTCATATCTCAAGAGAAGTATATCAAAGATTGCCTGAAGAAGTTCGGTATGCAAGACTGCAAAGGCTTCACAAGACCAATGCCAGCCAAACATCATCTGGGTCCCGACGACAATGGTGAAGAGTTCGATCAAAAGGTATACCGCTCCATGATTGGTTCCTTACTTTATCTATGTGCATCTAGGCCAGATATTATGCTTAGTGTTTGCATGTGTGCTCGATTTCAAGCGGCACCAAAGGAGTCGCATCACTTAGCTGTGAAGCGAATTCTTCGATATTTGGCTCACACCCCAACTCTAGGATTATGGTATCCAAAGGGCTCAGAGTTTGATCTGGTTGGATTCTCGGATGCTGATTATGCTGGTGACAAAGTTGATCGCAAGTCTACATCAGGCACATGTCACTTTCTGGGACGATCACTTGTATGTTGGGCTTCAAAGAAGCAGAACTGTGTATCTCTCTCCACTACTGAATCTGAATACATTGATGCTGGATCTTGCTGCGCTCAGCTTCTATGGATGAAGCAAACACTCAAGGACTATGGCATTCATCTGAAGCAAGTGCCACTTTACTGCGACAACGAAAGCGCCATCAAGATCGCCAACAACCCAGTTCAGCACTCGAAGACAAAGCACATTGAAATTCGTCATCACTTTCTCAGAGATCATGTTGTGAAGGAAGATATTGATATCATACACGTCAACACTGAAGAGCAATTGGCAGATATCTTCACCAAAGCCCTTGGATGAGAAGAGATTTTGCAAGTTACGATGTGAGCTAAATATCCTGGAATCCTCAAATGTCCTGTGATCAGGCACACATCCTAACCCTAATGCATATTGATGACTTAGATGTGCAACACACGAAGTAAAGTATATCTTCAATCAATGAAGACATACATTCTAAGTGTGAATACATCAATGTGGAATTTGACTTCGGAGCGCCACGATAATTGTGTGTCGTGTCTGGGTCTAATACTTCCTATACGGTGGGTAACGCCACCACCATAGGTTCTATTCTGAAGTGTTTCACTCATGGCGTTACCTTGCAATGTCTTCATATTTGGTTTGGCTTCGATCTCAACATATCTTCATGATTATCTTCACTATGTTGATTATATAGATATATATATATATATTAGTGTTCTGTCCTCTACAGCATTCACTTATAGCTATGTTTTCATTGTTGAATCTTTTGAACTAAGTGAATGTGATCGGACCCTAACCTCTCTATGCTTTCTATCTCAAATTCTATCTCTCCAAATCATATGCATTCTATTGAAACTGTCGAATGTCTTCTCTGCGTCCTTGTCAGCAGAAGATACAGAGACAACCATTAAGCCGTTTTCGATGCTCATTCCTCCACATGAAACTCGGAGAAGTAGGAACGACCACCCGACAATCAAGGCGTGCGTGGGACGTGGAACAAACCCCAAAATTCCGCATAATGGCCACGTGTTCCTCAGATGCGAATCGCCAGGGGCACCTGTGTAATAGCGCAGTGCCACCCATGTACCTATAAATACACACTTCACCGCGGTCATTATCTCTTCTTCCACTCTCGCACGAACCCTAGCGCCACCGCTAGCCCTCGACGACGCCGGCAACGAAGCGCTTCGCTGCCGCAACCTCTCCGACGCCGTCTTCACGCCGACCGCGGACATCGTCCTCTCCGCCGTCGCTGTAGGTGTCCTCCGTTGCCAAGTTAGGGCACGGAAGATCGAACTACTCGGCCTCATCTTCCACTTCGTCTAGCAGTTCTTAGTGTGGTAAATGAAACTTCCTTTTTACAACACTGTTGATCCTATGGATTTGTCACTTTCTACCACAAGCAGTTTCTATTAATACAAGTTAGATCTCTCTCATACTGCATCTCATAACATGCCTAGTATATTCACTTATGCTTCACAAAGTAGTTAGATTCCTCACTTGTACTGATCTGTGGATTCGTACAAATCTGAAACCAACTCCTTATCTATGAGTGAATGTCTTCGCACGATGAGGTCAATGTCTTCTAAACTGATTTATCTTCAAAATCTTCTGAGAATGCATATGACCTCTTCCCCTTCCCTCGCACCTTAATGCTATCACAGGTACATGTCCGTGGGAGAATCCTTTGGTTCTCATAGTCTGCATTCATTTGCAGAATTCTTACAGTATCACATTAATTCTTCCGAAGCAAGTTCCTGTTGGTCCAGCAAGCGAAAACCTTTGAAGCCTTTGAACGTGTTGAAGCCTTTCAAATTAAAGTTTATGGCTTCAGAGAAAGCAGCAAGGAAGGGTGGCAGAAAGCGTCGTGGAGAAACATCCAGAGATCTGCCAGATGAACTCTCAGAACTGTACAAGACAGATCCTGAAGAGGATTACAATCAGCGCAAGACCCGAATCCAATGGATTCGAAGATATTGGGCAGAACAATGGTTCAAATATCGATTTGTAACCCAGGAATATGCTGAGAAAAATGCCATCAAGAGACCGTGGGGAGACATCCTATACAAGAATCTTCTACCCAGGTCCAGAGATGAAGCCATTGCTCAAGGCTTCTATCCCTGCATGGTCCGTGGGCCACAGCCTGCTGATGCACACCCATCGTCACTATTATGGTGTCGTGACGACAATCTGTTCAAGCGCAACTTTCAGTTTGCCCAGAACTCAGTGAAGCAGAACAAGAAGACTTTGGGTTTAGACTTCAACCCTGGTCCCTCAGTACCAAGGGCAGATGGCACACGAGATGTAGAACCCAATGTCATCGGTCCCTTCTACAACCTTGAAGGCCTCATCACCCGTATCTTGGTTCAAGGGACTGCAGTGAATGAGCCTGCAGCTGACGCTGAATCTGAAGAAGCGCCTGCAGCGCCGAAGACAAAGAAGCTGAAGAAGCCTAAAGCTTCAAAACCTGCCCCCTCACCAAAAATCTCACGGGCGAAGCCACTGGCAACTGCACCTCCTGAAGACAGTGTGCAGTCAGAAGACTTATCTCGCATCTCCATGCCCCAGAAGGTCAAGATGCCTCTGCCTCACACCGGCCAAGAGCTAACTGCTGCTGCCATTCTGCGCAATGACGCCATCGATCTGTCAAGTGATGAAGATCTTGCAGATGACGCTCTTGAGCAACTCATCAAGAGCAAAGAAGAAGCAGAAATCTTCAATGATCTGCCTCTCTTTGATGTGACCATCATCCACAACTTCATTGACGAGTGGTTTGACACGCCAAACATCAGCTTTGAAGATCTGCAGCTACCCATTGGCCTTAGTGTCGCCTTCCAAGGCGCCATTGCTTCAGAGCTCGCTATTGCCCAGCGCATTGTTGAACTGAAGCAAAAGATTGACTATGAAAAGGCTCAGTTCAAGAAGCATATGGCCAAGCTCAGCGTGCAGGAAGTGAAGAACTTTAAGAGTATGATGCACGAGCTCAAGGAAGCCTTTGTAAAGAAACATGTAGAAGCTCAGGGTTCACGTGAGCGCATGAAGACTCTGGCTGGCAGATGTGTGCAAGCCTACAATGAGGCTGAGAAGCGCAAGGCCCTTGGGCGTCCTGGCATCGACCCCAGGATGGCCGCAAAGAAGAAGAAGAAGCCTGCTACGGCTGAACCTGACGCACCAAGGTAGGAAGCAGTTCCGATTGTCTTCCCAAGTAGACTGACTGGCTCGAAGCCAAAAAGCCGGTCAACCGCTTCAGAGCTCAAGAAGACAAGGACTGCTGAGGCTGAAGCCAGGAAGAGGAAACATTCTGAAGCCTCTCCAACTGCCCCCTCCAAGAAGAAGAGGAAGACCAAGAAAGATCGGGCTGCTCCCACAGAGCCCTTGATAGTTGAACCCATTTCTATGGTCTATCCTGAAGCTGAACGCCAACTGACTATCCATGAGCCTGCTTCCACAGAGGCTCATGAAGCTGAAGACTTTCCAACAGCTGATCCCATCGCTGCTGAAGACATTGGTTAACATGACCATGTAGAAGATGGTGCAGTCCTTCCTCAGAACAGCGAACTCATCAGCATTGGTCGTCCACTGACGCCAATTGCACAGGATGCTTCATGGGCGGATCGCCCACAAGAGGAAGAAGACGTTGAGGCCCAGCCAACTCCAACTCCACAGGCGTCGCCTGCGTTGCGCAGGCTTCGCAAAGGTCCAAGGCCTCAAGTCTCTGCTGAAGACAATCCGGCTGCATCAGCCGCGGAAGATGAAGTCCCACAAGTTGCCACTCCATTGTCCCGCCAAGAAGCAGTTCTCAAGGAGAACGTGCTTGAAAATCTTGCAGCTGCCACAACCACCAATGAATCTAATGTGGAGCCCTCCCCAACGGAAGAAGAAGACAGCGAAGCCACTGATCCCGTCACTTCTGTTCCTGAGTCTGCTGCCGGTCCCCAGTTCGACTATCATGTTGAGCACAGGCCTCAGGTACAGAAGCCAATCCCAAGATTGCCAAGGTTCCCAGGTCCTGCATCAGCACCTGGCTCCTTCAATATCAATGGCTTTGGGGCAGACAACACATTATTCGATAGCTCCAGGAACCCCTACTCAAGGGAAAGGATATCATCTGATCGGTTCTGGAGCTATCCTCAGTGAAGCTATTACTCATGCATTCTTTACAACCAAGGTCGCATCTTCCCACACAAGCGCCTTGACATTGAAGCCATAGCTGGTCTGCCCTGTCTGGAAGAAGCTTTGGATTGCTTCAAGGAAGTTGGACTGCTGCCATTCCTTACTAACCAAGAGCATTGGAATGAAGAGCTGCTGCTCCAATTCTATGCCACACTTCACATCCGCGGGTACAGCAGAGATCCGAAGACTTGGGTCCTGGAGTGGATGACCGGAAACGTTCATCACGAAGCCAATGCATTTAACATCATTGAGCTCACTGGTTTGCCCACTCCTGGTGATCTCTACGAGCATGGCTGTCAGCTGCATAGTGAAGCTATTGAGAGCATCTTTAAGAGGCCGGAACCTGATATGAGTCAGATGCTCAGCATGATGAAGCCATTGCCCCAAGATGCTGCTTATCCAACAGAGTTCTTCGTTGAAGACCTTGAGTATCTGCCAAGAACCATCTATCACATCATCAGGCGAACTCTCTGGCCCATCAAAGGACACTCTCCAAATGCCAAGCTTGAGGGTGCAATGAAGACTTTGGTCTTCTATATTCTTCATGGAAAATGCTTCAATGCACAGGACTTATTCATCCGCCAACTTGCTGCATCAGACTCTGATCTGTTTGGCTTGAAGTTCTATGCCCCATGGGTAACGCGGCTAATTAAACTTCACTCTGATATCTCATATCAGCCATCTGCTCGCAATCATAGGATTTTTCTACCAGATGTGGATATCTCTACTGAAGCCATCTATCCTGAGCCTGCAAAGGAACCTCTAAGTCTTCAGAATGCAGAGCATCAGAGTTTCTCACAGAACATTGAAGGAGTTGAAGCAGTCACTCGGGTGTATCATTTGGCTGGCACTACATGTGCACCACACCCTGTGCCTACTGAAGCCACTGATAGCACAACTACTCCAAGACCCAAGAAGCGCACTCATGTTCTCACCAACCGAGAGCTTCTTGTGGCTCTTCATCAGAAACAGGATAGGCATCATGACTGGCTGAAGCGTCAGATGAAAAGCCTCTTGGTGGATGTTAATCGCATTCGCAATCTTGCCACCAAGAATGCTTTCGTTGCCCATGAAACCTGTCGCCACACATGGAAAGGGCTCACGATGATGTGTTCTGAAGCTGATCTTCAAGAGGATGGCTTCACTGAGCGATTCAAGTTTGACTCCACACCTCCTCGAAGGGCTGTGCTGCGAGGAACTCCATCCCTTGAAGACTCTGAGTTCTCTTCCTCTGCTGCAACAGTGACTGCCAGAGTTATCGAGGATGAAGATGATGCTACTTCACCACCACCTCCTTCAGCACACGTCAACTCTGCTCCAAGCTCTTCAGCACCGCCAAACACCACCAACGACCCTGCTACTTCACCTACTCCGCATGGGAATGAGTAGATGCTTTATGTCTTCAAACCTTTTTGGTCCTTACTGACAAAAGGGGGAGAAGCATATGAGGTTGATAGTCTTCAAGCGGGTCCATATGGGCGGGTGCTTTATATTTTGCTTCGTGCTTACAACTCTCGTTTTGCTACATTTGGTTCTTTGAGTTGTAACACTTAAACTCGATGGTCGTCTGCTACTTATCTGCCACCTTATTTTGCGATGATAAATTCCGCATGTGCGACGATAAATTCCGCACTTAGATCATTCTGCAGACGTCCATTTTCCATTATGCGTTGTCATTATCTTCATATACTTTCACATGCATAATGGATTCTCATCATAAGTTGAAGTGGATCTCCACAAGTACAACCTGCCATGTGCATTTGCATTCCAAAAGCAAATTACTTATATGCACATCTTCAGGGGGAGCCCTTGCAACTTATGAAGACAATTCCTTATCCTTTACAATTTCACAGATTATATTCCCCGTTGAAAACTTCAACGAGTTTGTCATCAATCACCAAAAAGGGGGAGATTGTAAGTGCATCTAGTGCCACCCCTAGTTGGTTTTGGAGTATTGACGACAAACCTAGTTGAGGGACTAATGTGTTTATGAGAATTGCAGGATAACACAGGTAGAAGTCCCTCATTGATTCGGTTTTCCTACCAGAGATGACCCCTAAAAATGTATGAAGACATTGAAGTCAAAGGTGGTATATGAAGATATTCACATTGAAGACTATGACAAGAGAAGACACCACA
Organism: Triticum urartu; assembly: GCF_003073215.2. Taxonomy (NCBI): domain Eukaryota; kingdom Viridiplantae; phylum Streptophyta; class Magnoliopsida; order Poales; family Poaceae; genus Triticum; species Triticum urartu. Next base: position 550,470,439 of record NC_053028.1, on the reverse strand, counting down.
TGAAGCCTATGGAGCTCGAAGACTTAGATCTTTTGCATTTCTTTTTCTTTTGTGTTGAGTCATAGGAACCACCGTACTGTTAAGTGGGGTCCAAGAGATCCAGTCAGAATGACTGAAGTGATGCCTAACCAAAACCTATGTCTTCGAGTGAAGACTATGAGAGCGAATCTTGTCCAGAGTCGGACAAGTTAGCTTTGCTTGCTGCCCAAGTAAAGTTGCCGCGTGAGTTTGAAATCTGACCGTTGGAACACGTGTCAGTTCCTTAGTGACCCAGGGTCATTTCGGACAAATCAGGTCGGGTTGCCTAGTGGCTATAAATAGCCCACCCCCTACAACCATAAACGGTTGGCTGCTCGGATTGAGAGTACGACTTTTGTCGTTTGAGAGCAACCCACCTCGAAGACTTTGAGAGAGAATTCCTTGCGAGGATAAAGCCCTAACCACCCAGAGCCAAAGAGAATTGGGCATCACTTAAGTCTTCTTGTCTGTGTGATCTGAAGTCTTATTAAACTTGAGGACTGTGCATCCTCCAGCCGGTTAGGCGTCGCGTTCTGAGCATCCAAGAGACATTGTGGATTGCTGGTGAACGAAGTCTGTAAAGGTTTGGGAGTCTACCTTGAAGACTTACCAGAGTGATTGGGCGAGGTCTGTGTGACCTTAGCTCAAGGGGAATACGATGAGGACTGGGTGTCCTGAGCTGCGTGTTCAGGACTGGGTGTTTGGGACTGTGTGTCCTAAGGTTTAAATACCTAGCCGCCCCAACCAGACGTACAATTGTCACAGCAACTGGAACTGGTCCAACAAATCATTGTCTTCAACGAGTCACTGGTTTCATCTTCCCTTCCCTTTACTTACTGTTGCTCCTTGTGAAGTCATTGTATGTTTGCACTATCTTTTGTCTTCACTGAGTGACTGCATGTTCTGTATGGCTTCATAATATCTTCCTACATGATCCTTACTACATTGCTGCTATTAAGTCATTGTGCTTTCACTTTATTGAATACTTGACTATGGCTTGCCTAGTGTAGTCTACCTTCCGCTGCATGGTAATAGGTTTATTTCTATCGTTTGTCTTCATAACTTCCACGTTTTGAAGACTTTCATAAAAATCGCCTATTCACCCCCTCTCTAGTCGATATAACGCACTTTCAGGATGACAATTGGATCAAGCGCAAATTCCTCAGGGCAATGATGCCCTACCACAAGGCCATGTCCTCCATCATTCATCAAAGACCGGACTTCCACACTTTGACCTCAAGCGAAGTGTTGGATGAGTTTGTGGCCATGAACATTTTGGACAAGACCGCCGACAATGCGGTGCTTCGTTCTCAAAGGGCAAAGAAGCCCAACCTTGCTTTGAAGGCCAAGCTGTCCATTGAAGAAGAAGAAGAAGAGGAGAGCAACCCCGAGGATACAAAGTATGCATATCATGAACACATGGCACTCGCTTCAAGGCAATTTTGGAGCAAGAAAAACTCAAGGCCAAACTTTAACAAGAACAACTCAAGTGGCACGAAGAGCAAGCAACGTGTAAGGACTTGCTACAATTGTGGCAACATGAGTCATTTTGTTGCGGAGTGCCCGTATGAGAAGAGGGAAGACAATGGTGGCAAGCTCATCCGAAAGGACAAGGCCAAGTCGTTCCCCAACAAGAGCAACTTCACCAAGAAGACTCCTCTCAAGGCATTGGTGGTACAAGAAGAGTACAATGAGGATGATGACGATGATGAAGGTGATGAGTCGGTTGCCATGGCCTCCATCGCCATTGCGATGACTCCACGGGTGTCTCTCTTCACTCACCCAATGAGAGCATCACCGCCAAGTGCCTCATGCTAAAGCCACCAACAAGGTAACCCCCAACATCAAAACTACCATCATTAATCATCCTTCTCCGACGGATAGCATTAATGAACATGAGGGAACTAATGTGGAGGCGAATGAGTTTGAGGCCTTTATGGGCAAACTTAAGGGAAAATCCAAGAAGCACTTTGTTGCTCTCTTGGAACAACTTGGTGAAGCCAATGACATGATCGAGGCTCACGAAGATACCATCACTAAGATGGAAGGGCATAGTCGTGACTATGCCGATGAGATTTCGGATCTTTCCAATGCTCTTGAGGAAGAGCGTGGTCTTCGTTTGGCTCTTGAGGAGTCACACAACGTTGATCATGCTAAGTTAAAGAAAGATTATGATCATGTCCTCATTGTCTCTCATGTGCTAAACTCCGAGAAGGCCGAACTTGAGGTTGATCTAGCTAGACTCAAAGAGGAGTTTGATCTACTTGACAAGGCTCACAAGGTCTTGAAGAGTGCTCATGCTAGCCTCAAAGAGTCTCATGATCAACTTCAAGTAAAGCTAACCAAGGAAAAGGCCTTTCCTCGTATGATGTTAATTGATAATGCAAATGCTTCTAACCCGTGTTGTGAGCATGTGCATCTTGTTGAGGAGAACGCTAAGATAAAGGTGCAACTTGAGAAAGGTCTTGCGTCTTGTATACAAGTCAAGAAGAACCTCAACGACCTTTTGACCAACCAAAAAGGAGTTGTGGCCAAGGAAGGGATTTGGTACGTGCCCGAGTCCAAGAACAAGAAGAAGAATGACAAGATCAAACGACATCCTCCTCTCATGCAAACCTTTGTGAAGGAGGGAGAGAGTGCTTCCAAGGAGAAGAAGAATAATGCAAAGGGTGGCGGTGTCAAAAAGGGCAATGCCACGCCTTCCATCAAAGCCTGCGACTTTAATCCTTCTTATGTGTTATGTCGTGCTAGTGATGGGCATGTCTATGCCAAATTTGTTGGTTCTCCTCATGAGTACATTGAATGGTCTATTTGGGTTCGAAAGACCCTTGTTACTAACATCAAAGGACCCATTACAAAATGGGTACCTAAAACCAAGCATTGATCTCTTGTAGGTGTTTGCTTCCGGTGGGGGATCATGGTTGCTCGATAGAGGAGCTACAAATCATATGACCGGAAGCAAGGACTTGGTGGTGGACGTGCACAAGATTCCATCTATGCCCACCAATGTCGAGTGGGGTGACGCCTCATCTTCTAAGGTATTGGGACTTGGCAAGGTAGTCATCTCTCATGATCTCACGATCGAGAAGGTCATGCTTGTTGAGTCCCTTGCATACAATTTACTTTCCGTTCGTCAACTTGCAATCATGGGCTTTGCCACTTTCTTTGTTATTGGTACCGTGGCCCTCTTGTGGAGCAAGACTCGTAAAGTAGCCTTTGTTGGGCATGTCGAGAACGGTCTATATGTGATTAACTTCTCGGAGCGACCCACTAAGACCGCGACATGCCTAATGGCTAAAGTTGATGTGGGATGGCTTTGGCATCGCCGTCTAGCCCATGTCAATATGAGATCTTTGCAAAGTCTTATCAAGGGGGACCATGTCCGTGGACTAACGAATGTTAGTTTTGCTAAAGATCGTGCTTGCAGTGCTTGTATCGAAGGAAAGCTACATGAGAAGTCTCACCCTCCCACGACTATCATTTACTCAAAGAGGCCTTTGGAGCTCCTTCATATGGATCTCTTTGGGCCTCCATCCTTCGATAGTCTTGGGGGTAGGAAGTATTGCTTGGTGATTGTGGATGACTACTCAAGATACACTTGGGTGTATTTCTTCAAGAGGAAGAGCGAGACCCAACAAACCGTCATTGACTTTGCAAATGAAGCACAACGTCAACACAATGCAAAGATCTTGACAATAAGAAGTGACAACGGCACCGAGTTCAAGAACTACACCTTGGATGAGTTTCTTAGTGATGAGGGGATCAAGCATCAATATTCCGCACCTTACACCCCTCAACAAAACGGTGTTGCGGAGAGGAAGAACCGGACGTTGATGGATGCGGCAAGGACCATGATGGCGGAGTTCAAGTCTCCGTACAACTTTTGGGCCGAAGCCATCAACACCGCGTGTCATGCATCCAATCGGCTCTACCTCCGCAAGGGCTTGAACAAGACTCCATATGAGATACTCACCGGTAACAAGCCCAACCTCAAGTACTTCGGTGTTCGGGTGTAAGTGTTTCATTCTCAAGAAAGGTGTTCGGTTGTCTAAATTTGAGGCTAGAGCTTATGAGGGCATATTTGTTGGTTATGCTACAAACTCTCATGCTTACCGTGTCCTCAATAAATCCACGGGACTTATTGAGGAGACGTGTAACGTGGAGTTTGATGAGAATAACGGCTCCCAAGTGGAGCAAAGTGGCACTTGTGATGTAGGTGATGAAATTCCTCCTCAAGCCATAAGAAGAATGGGTGTTGGCTTTATCCTACCCATTGAGGAACCCCTTGTGGCCGAAGGAGAAGGACAATGCTCCACTCAAGTGGAGCCATCACCAACCCAAGGCCCACACGCTTCCGAAGAACAACATGAAGGCCCTCATCCTCAAGAACATGACCAAGGGCAAGATCATGCTCAAGACGGTGTTGACACATCAAGTGATGCCCAAGGTCAAGTTCTCTCCTCCGAGCAAGTTCAAGAACAAGAACAAGCTCAAGACGACGCTCAAGATGATCAAGTGACCACTCCTCGTCTCACCCCCGAGGAGGAATTGGAGCGTCGTGCCGCCAAGGTTGCTTCCAAGCTCTCCACCAAGGATCATCTCATGACGAATGTGCTTGGAAGCTTAAGAAAGGGGGTAAGCACTCGTAGACAATTAGCAAACTATTGTGAGCATCACGCGTTTGTCTCTTGTGTCGAACCCCACAAGGTCTATGAGGCGCTAGAAGATCCGGATTGGCTCAATGCCATGCATGAAGAACTCAACAACTTCGAGCGCAACAAAGTGTGGAGATTGGTGCCAAGACCAACGGGGAACCACAATGTCATTGGAACCAAGTGGATATTTAAGAACAAGCAAGATGCCCATGGGATTATCATTCGCAACAAGGCTCGTTTGGTAGCACAAGGCTACTCCCAAGTCGAGGGTATCGACTACGGTGAAACCTTTGCTCCCGTTGCTCGTCTTGAATCCATTCGCATGTTGATTGCATATGCTTCTCATCATAACTTTAAGTTACAACAAATGGATGTGAAGAGTGCTTTTCTTAATGGTCCCATTAATGAATTGGTTTATGTCAAGCAACCCCCCGGGTTCGAGGATCCCTACTTTCCCGATCATGTGTATCAACTCGATAAGGCACTCTATGGCCTTAAACAAGCCCCACGTGCGTGGTATGACCACCTTACCGAGTTGTTACAAGACCGTGGTTTTGAAGTTGGGCTAATCGACCCCACTCTTTTTACTAAGAAGGTCAAAGGGGAGTTGTTTGTGTGCCAATTATATGTTGATGATATTATCTTTGGTTCCCCTAACAAAGCTTTCAATGAGGAATTTGCCGCTCTCATGACCTCAAAGTTCGAGATGTCTTCCATGGGAGAGTTGAAGTTCTTTCTAGGGTTCGAAGTGAAGCAAAGAAGAGAAGGAACCTTCATCAACCAAGCCAAATATACTCAAGACATGCTCAAGAGATTCAAGCTAAGTGATGTCAAGCCGGCTTCCACTCCAATGCCCACCAAGTGCCAACTTGACATAGATCCCAATGGTAAAGTGGTGGATCAAAAGGTATATCGCTCCATGATAGGCTCCTTGCTCTACCTTTGTGCATCTAGACCGGATATCATGTTGAGTGTGGGAATTTGTGCACGGTTTCAAGCCGCACCTAAGGAAAGTCACTATGTGGCGGTCAAACGAATCTTTCGATATTTGGCTCATACCCCAAACTTTGGCTTATGGTATCCAAGAGGAGCAAACTTCAAGCTTGTAGGATATTCGGATTCCGATTGGGCGGGAGACAAAGTGGATAGGAAGTCCACTTCCGGAGGGTGCCAATTCCTTGGTTGCTCTTTGGTAAGTTGGTCTTCCAAAAAGCAAAGTTGTGTGTCTCTCTCGTCCACCGAAGCGGAGTATGTGGCCGGTAGTTGTTGTGCACAACTTATGGATGAGGCAAACTTTAAAGGATTACGGTGTCATTTGTGACAAAGTGCCTCTTTGGTGTGACAATGAAAGTGCCATCAAGATCTCTCTCAACCCGGTGCAACACTTCAAGACGAAGCATATTGAGATTCGGTATCACTTCATCCGGGATCACATTAGGCGAGGAGAGATCGAGCTCAACTATGTCAACACTCATGATAACCTTGCAGATATTTTCACGAAGCCCTTGGATGAAGCAAGATTTCGCGAGTTAAGGCATGAGCTAAATATCATTGATTCGAGCAATGTTGCTTGAACCCTTGCACACCCCACCATACTCAACTTGTTGTCTTGTTTAGATGTAGGCATGGACATAGGGGGAGTGTTGTTCTCTCAATGAACTCTCCCTCCCCCCATTATGCATAAATTGATCAACTCTTTCACATTAGCCATTTGTTGATGGTACTTGTGCTTCAAAGACGAGTTTTGGTCATGGGCCCAAGGATAATTCTTCGCGGTGCCATACCAATTGACTCATACATAGGGGGCTACGGCCTCCGACCCCCCTTGTTCGTGTTGTGCCTTGTGTTAGTTCTTATTGTTCGTGCCTTAGTTTGTTTTCTTAGGTGCTAGGTGTTGGGGTCTCATTGCACACTCTTGTCCTTGGCTTTGGTGATGGCGTCCGGGCGGTACAACCGGAGTCATAGGCGGTTCAACTGCTGGTGCTCTTCAAGCGGTCTCCCAGCGGTGGCTGAGTGGTTCCACCACTCAACCACTGGGGTGCCCGTCTGACCGGTTCTACCGGCTGTTTACGGCGGTACTACCGCTGTCTCTTGGCGCCGAAAGTACCGTCTATAACCAGGCAGCGGTACAACCACTCCCTTGAGCGGTACAACCGCCGGCGCTTTGGGTCTATATATACCCCTCGGGGCTGGTGGGGGTTTCTTTTCTTCCTTCCCCAGCCCTTCCCATCTTGTGCCCTAGCCGCCGGCCGCCATTGCCTCTGCCCCGGAGTGCTTCTCGCGCTTCGGATCGTGGGGTCTCGTGGATCCTCTCCAAGGAGGCCTCCTCCTTCCCGATCTCTTCCCATGGATGCCGGTAATGCCCCTTGTCCTTCGTTCTTCGTTCTAGGGTTTGTCCTTTCTCTAGGGCATTACTTGACATTCCGCGTTTATTGATTAAACTATTGGGTGGAAGAGATCACTTTTTGCCTCCTGCTTAGATTGCACGTCTTTGAAAGTAGAATATGGCTAGTATGATTCATATTTCTGTTGGAAATATGCCCTAGAGGCAATAATAAAAGGATTATTATTATATTTCCTTGTTCATGATAATTGTCTTTTATTCATGCTATAATTGTGTTATCCGGAAATCGTAATACATGTGTGAATACATAGACACCAACATGTCCCTAGTAAGCCTCTAGTTGACTAGCTCGTTGATCAACAGATAGTCATGGTTTCCTGACTATGGACATTGGATGTCATTGATAACGAGATCACATTAGGAGAATGATGTGATGGACAAGACCCAATCCTAAACATAGCACAAGGTCGTATAGTTCGTTTGCTAGAGTTTTTCCAATGTCAAGTATCTTTTCCTTAGACCATGAGATCGTGTAACTCCCGGATACCGTAGGAGTGCTTTGGGTGTACCAAACGTCACAACGTAACTGGGTGACTATAAAGGTATACTACGGGTATCTCCGAAAGTGTCTGTTGGGTTGACACGGATCAAGACTGGGATTTGTCACTCCGTATAACGGAGAGGTATCTCTGGGCCCACTTGATAATGCATCATCATAATGAGTTCAAAGTGACCAAGTGTCTGGTCATGGGATCATGCATTACGGTACGAGTAAAGTGACTTGCCGGTAACGAGATTGAACGAGGTATTGGGATACCGACGATCGAATCTCGGCAAGTAATGTACCGATTGACAAAGGGAATTGTATACGGGGTTGCTTGAATCCTCGGCATCGTGGTTCATCCGATGAGATCATCGAGGAGCATGTGGGAGCCAACATGGGTATCTAGATCCCGCTGTTGGTTATTGACCGGAGAGCCATCTCGGTCATGTCTACATGTCTCCCGGACCCGTAGGGTCTACACACTTAAGGTTCGATGACGCTAGGGTTGTAGAGATATAATATGCAGTAACCCGAAAGTTGTTCGGAGTCCCGGATGAGATCCCGGACATCACGAGGAGTTCCGGAATGGTCCGGAGGTGAAGAATTATATATAGGAAGTGCAGTTTCGTCCATCGGGAGAGTTTCGGGGGTCACCGGTATTGTACCGGGACCACCGGAAGGGTCCCGGGGGTCCACCGGGTGGGGCCACCCATCCCAGAGGGCCCCATGGGCCAAAGTGGGGAGGGGTACCAGCCCATAGTGGGCTGGTGCGCCCCCCTTGGCCAACCCCATGCGCCTAGGGTTGGGAACCCTAGGGTGGGGGGGCGCCCCACCTGGCTTGGGGGGCACTCCACCCCTTGGCCGCCCCCCTCTCCTAGGGCCGGCGCACCCCCTAGGGGGGCCTATATAAAGTGGGGGAGGGAGGGGCAGCCACACCCTTGAGTCTTGGCGCCTCCCTCTCCCCTGCTACACCTCTCCCTCTCGCAGTAGAACGGTGAAGCCCTGCTGCGGTGACCCCTGCATCCACCACCACGTCGTCGTGCTGCTGGATCTTCATCAACCTCTCCTCCCCCCTTGCTGGATCAAGAAGGAGGAGACGTCACGCTGACCGTACGTGTGTTGAACATGGAGGTGCCGTCCATTTGGCGCTAGGATCTCCGGTGATTTGGATCACGTCGAGTACGACTTCCTCATCCCCGTTCTTTGAACGCTTCCGCGCGTGATCTACAAAGGTATGTAGATGCAATCCGATCACTCGTTGCTAGATGAACTCATAGATGGATCTTGGTGAAACTGTAGGAAATTTTTTGTTTTCTGCAACGTTCCCCAACAGTGGCATCATGAGCTAGGTCTATGCGTAGTTCTCTTTGCACGAGTAGAACACAATTTGTTGTGGGCGTAGATGTTGTCAACTTTCTTGCCGCTACTAGTCTTATTTTGCTTCAGCAGTATTGTGGGATGAAGCGGCCCGGACCAACCTTACACGTACGCTTACGTGAGACCGGTTCCACCGACTGACATGCACTAGTTGCATAAGGTGGCTGGCGGGTGTCTGTCTCTCCCACTTTAGTTGGAGCGGATTCGATGAAAAGGGTCCTTATGAAGGGTAAATAGAAGTTGACAAATCACGTTGTGGCTTTCACGTAGGTAAGAAAACGTTCTTGCTAGAACCCTATTGCAGCCACGTAAAACTTGCAACAACCAATTAGAGGACGTCTAACTTGTTTTTGCAGCAAGTGTTTTGTGATGTGATATGGCCAAAGTTGTGATGAATGATGAATGATATATATGTGATGTATGAGATGTTCATGCTATTGTAATAGGAATCACGACTTGCATGTCGATGAGTATGACAACCGGCAGGAGCCATAGGAGTTGTCTTTATTTTTTGTATGACCTGCGTGTCATTGAGAAACGCCATGTAAATTACTTTACTTTATTGCTAAACGTGTTAGCCATAGTAGTAGAAGTAATAGTTGGCGAGCAACTTCATGGAGACACGATGATGGAGATCATGATGATGGAGATCATGGTGTCATGCCGGTGACAAGATGATCATGGAGCCCCAAGATGGAGATCAAAGGAGCTATGTGATATTGGCCATATCATGTCACTATTATTATTTGATTGCATGTGATGTTTATCATGTTTTTGCATCTTGTTTACTTAGAATGACGGTAGTAAATAAGATGATCCCTCATAATAATTTCAAGAAAGTGTTCCCCCTAACTATGCACCATTGCGACAGTTCGTTGTTTCGAAGCACCACGTGATGATCGGGTGTGATAGATTCCAACATTCACATACAATGGGTGTAAGACAGATTTACACATGCAAACACTTAGGTTGACTTGACGAGCCTAGCATGTACAGACATGGCCTCGGAACACAGAAGACCGAAAGGTCGAGCATGAGTCGTATAGAAGATACGATCAACATGAAGATGTTCACCGATGTTGGCTAGTCCGTCTCACGTGATGATCGGACACGGCCTAGTGAACTCGGATCATGTTATACTTAGATGACTGGAGGGATGTCTATCTAAGTGGGAGTTCATTGAATAATTTGATTTAGATGAACTTAATTATCATGAACTTAGTCTAAAATCTTTACAACATGTATTGTAGATCAAATGGCCAATGTTGTCCTCAACTTCAACGTGTTCCTAGAGAAAACCAAGCTGAAAGACGATGGCAGCAACTATACGGACTGGGTCCGGAACCTGAGGATCATCCTCATAGCTGCCAAGAAAGATTATGTCCTACAAGCACCGCTAGGTGACGCACCTGTTCTCCCTGCAGAATAAGATGTTATGAATGCTTGGCAGACACGTACCGATGATTACTCCCTCGTTCAGTGCGGCATGCTTTACAGCTTAGAACCGGGGCTCCAAAAGCGTTTTGAGAGACACGGAGCATATGAGATGTTCGAAGAGCTGAAAATGGTTTTTCAAGCTCATGCCCGGGTCGAGAGATATGAAGTCTCCGACAAGTTCTTCAGCTGTAAGATGGAGGAAAATAGTTCTGTCAGTGAGCACATACTCACTATGTCAGGGTTACATAACCGCTTGACTCAGCTGGGAGTTAATCTCCCGGATGACGCGGTCATTGACAGAATCCTTCAGTCGCTTCCACCGAGCTACAAGAGCTTTGTGATGAACTTCATATGCAGGGGATGGAAAAGACCATTCCTGAAGTATTTGCAATGCTGAAATCAGCAGAGGTAGAAGTCAAAAAGGAACATCAAGTGTTGATGGTGAATAAAACCACTAAGTTCAAGAAAGGCAAGGGTAAGAAAAACTTCAAGAAGGACGGCAAGGGAGTTGCCGCGCCCGGCAAGCAAGCTGCCGGGAAGAAGCCAAAGAATGGACCCAAGCCCGAGACTGAGTGCTTTTATTGCAAGGAAAGTGGTCACTGGAAGCGGAACTGCCCCAAATACTTAGCGGATAAGAAGGCCGGCAAAACGAAAGGTATATGTGATATGCATGTAATTGATGTGTACCTTACCAGTACTCGTAGTAGCTCCTGGGTATTTGATACCGGTGCAGTTGCTCACATTTGTAACTCAAAGCAGGAGCTGCGGAATAAGTGGAGACTGGCGAAGGACGAGGTGACGATGCGCGTCAGGAATGGTTCCAAGGTCGATGTGATCGCCGTCGGCACGCTACCTCTACATTTACCTACGGGATTAGTTTTGAACCTCAATAATTGTTATTTAGTGCCAAGTTTGAGCATGAACATTGTATCAGGATCTCGTTTAATACGAGATGGCTACTCATTTAAATCCGAGAATAATGGTTGTTCTATTTATATGAGAGATATGTTTTATGGTCATGCTCCGATGGTGAATGGTTTATTCTTAATGTATCTCGAGCGTAATGCTACACATATTCATAGTGTGAGTACCAAAAGATGTAAGGTTCATAATGATAGTCCCACATACTTGTGGCACTGCCGCCTTGGTCACATAGGTGTCAAACGCATGAAGAAGCTCCATGCAGATGGACTTTTAGAGTCTCTTGATTACGAATCATTTGACACATGCGAACCATGCCTCATGGGTAAAATGACCAAGACTCTATTCTCAGGAACAATGGAGCGAGCAACCAACTTATTGGAAATCATACATACTGATGTGTGCGGTCCAATGAGTGTTGAGGCTCGCGGTGGTTATCGTTATGTTCTCACCCTCACTGATGACTTGAGTAGATATGGGTATGTCTACTTAATGAAACACAAGTCTGAGACCTTTGAAAGGTTCAAGGAATTTCAGAGTGAGGTTGAGAATCAACGTGACAGGAAAATCAAGTTCCTGCGATCAGATCGTGGAGGAGAATACTTGAGTCACGAATTTGGCACACACTTAAGAAAATGTGAAATAGTTTCACAACTCACGCCGCCTGGAACACCTCAGCGTAATGGTGTGTCTGAACGTCGTAATCGCACTCTATTAGATATGGTGTGATCTATGATGTCTCTTACCGATTTACCGCTATCTTTTTGGGGCTATGCTTTAGAGACTGCCGCATTCACTTTAAATAGGGCTCCGTCAAAATCCGTTGAGACGACACCGTTTGAGTTATTGTTTGGGAAGAAACCTAAGCTGTCGTTTCTAAAAGTTTGGGGATGTGATGCTTATGTCAAGAAACTTCAACCTGAAAAGCTCGAACCCAAGTCGGAAAAATGCGTCTTCATAGGATACCCTAAAGAAACTATTGGGTATACCTTCTACCTCAGATCCGAAGGCAAGATCTTTGTTGCCAAGAATGGATCCTTTCTAGAGAAGGAGTTTCTCTCGAAAGAAGTAAGTGGGAGGAAAGTAGAACTTGATGAAGTATTACCTCTTGAACCGGAAAATGGCGCAACTCAAGAAAATGTTCCTGAGGTGCCTGCACCGACTAGAGAGGAAGTTAATGATGATGATCATGAAACTTCAGATCAAGTTGCTACTGAACTTCGTAGGTCCACAAGGACATGTTCCGCACCAGAGTGGTACGGCAACCCTGTCTTGGAAATCATGTTGTTAGACAACGGTGAACCTTTGAACTATGAAGAAGCGATGGCGGGACCGGATTCCAACAAATGGCTGGAAGCCATGAAATCCGAGATAGGATCCATGTATGAAAACGAAGTATGGACTTTGACTGACTTGCCCGTTGAGCGGCGAGCGATAGAAAATAAATGGATCTTTAAGAAGAAGACAGACGCGGATGGTAATGTGACCATCTATAAAGCTCGGCTTATCGCTAAGGGTTATCGACAAGTTCAAGGGGTTGACTACGATGAGACTTTCTCACCGGTAGCGAAGCTGAAGTCCCTCCGAATCATGTTAGCAATTGCCGCATTCTATGATTATGAGATATGGCAAATGGACGTCAAAATGGCATTCCTTAATGGTTACCTTAAGGAAGAATTGTATATGATGCAGCCGGAAGGTTTTGTCGATCCTAAGAATGCTGACAAGGTGTGCAAGCTCCAACGCTCGATTTATGGGCTGGTGCAAGCATCTCGGAGTTGGAACATTCGCTTTGATGAGATGATCAAAGCGTTTGGGTTTATGCAGACTTATGGAGAAGCCTGCATTTACAAGAAAGTGAGTGGGAGCTCTGTAGCATTTCTCATATTATATGTAGATGACATATTATTGATGGGAAATGATATAGAACTCTTGGACAGCATCAAGGCCTACTTGAATAAAAGTTTTTCAATGAAGGACCTTGGAGAAGCTGCTTATATATTAGGCATCAAGATCTATAGAGATAGATCGAGACGCCTCATAGGTCTTTCACAAAGCACATACCTTGATAAGATATTGAAGAAGTTCAATATGGATCAGTCTAAGAAGGGGTTCTTGCCTGTGTTACAAGGTATGAAATTGAGCTCAGCTCAATGTCCGACCACGGCAGAAGATATAGAAGAGATGAGCGTCATCCCCTATGCATCAGCCATAGGTTCTATTATGTATGCCATGCTGTGTACCAGACCTAATGTAAACCTTGCCGTAAGTTTGGTAGGAAGGTACCAAAGTAATCCCGGCAAGGAACACTGGACAGCGGTCAAGAATATCCTGAAGTACCTGAAAAGGACTAAGGACAAGAAGACAAGGCACATCAAGCGTCGCTTCAACTCCATTCGTGAAAATGTTCAAGATGGAGACATAGATATTTGTAAAGTACATACGGACCTGAATGTAGCAGATCCGTTGACTAAACCTCTCCCTAGAGCAAAACATGATCAACACCAGAATTCCATGGGTGTTCGATTCATCACAATGTAACTAGATTATTGACTCTAGTGCAAGTGGGAGACTGTTGGAAATATGCCCTAGAGGCAATAATAAAAGGATTATTATTATATTTCCTTGTTCATGATAATTGTCTTTTATTCATGCTATAATTGTGTTATCCGGAAATCGTAATACATGTGTGAATACATAGACACCAACATGTCCCTAGTAAGCCTCTAGTTGACTAGCTCGTTGATCAACAGATAGTCATGGTTTCCTGACTATGGACATTGGATGTCATTGATAACGAGATCACATTAGGAGAATGATGTGATGGACAAGACCCAATCCTAAACATAGCACAAGGTCGTATAGTTCGTTTGCTAGAGTTTTTCCAATGTCAAGTATCTTTTCCTTAGACCATGAGATCGTGTAACTCCCGGATACCGTAGGAGTGCTTTGGGTGTACCAAACGTCACAACGTAACTGGGTGACTATAAAGGTATACTACGGGTATCTCCGAAAGTGTCTGTTGGGTTGACACGGATCAAGACTGGGATTTGTCACTCCGTATAACGGAGAGGTATCTCTGGGCCCACTTGATAATGCATCATCATAATGAGTTCAAAGTGACCAAGTGTCTGGTCATGGGATCATGCATTACGGTACGAGTAAAGTGACTTGCCGGTAACGAGATTGAACGAGGTATTGGGATACCGACGATCGAATCTCGGCAAGTAATGTACCGATTGACAAAGGGAATTGTATACGGGGTTGCTTGAATCCTCGGCATCGTGGTTCATCCGATGAGATCATCGAGGAGCATGTGGGAGCCAACATGGGTATCTAGATCCCGCTGTTGGTTATTGACCGGAGAGCCATCTCGGTCATGTCTACATGTCTCCCGGACCCGTAGGGTCTACACACTTAAGGTTCGATGACGCTAGGGTTGTAGAGATATAATATGCAGTAACCCGAAAGTTGTTCGGAGTCCCGGATGAGATCCCGGACATCACGAGGAGTTCCGGAATGGTCCGAAGGTGAAGAATTATATATAGGAAGTGCAGTTTCGTCCATCGGGAGAGTTTCGGGGGTCACTGGTATTGTACCGGGACCACCGGAAGGGTCCCGGGGGTCCACCGGGTGGGGCCACCCATCCCGGAGGGCCCCATGGGCCAAAGTGGGGAGGGGAACCAGCCCATAGTGGGCTGGTGCGCCCCCCTTGGCCAACCCCATGCGCCTAGGGTTGGGAACCCTAGGGTGGGGGGGCGCCCCACCTGGCTTGGGGGGCACTCCACCCCTTGGCCGCCCCCCTCTCCTAGGGCCGGCGCACCCCCTAGGGGGGCCTATATAAAGTGGGGGAGGGAGGGGCAGCCACACCCTTGAGTCTTGGCGCCTCCCTCTCCCCTGCTACACCTCTCCCTCTCGCAGTAGAACGGCGAAGCCCTGCTGCGGTGACCCCTGCATCCACCACCACGCCGTTGTGCTACTGGATCTTCATCAACCTCTCCTCCCCCCTTGCTGGATCAAGGAGGAGACGTCACGCTGACCGTACGTGTGTTGAACACGGAGGTGCCGTCCGTTCGGCGCTAGGATCTCCGGTGATTTGGATCACGTCGAGTACGACTTCCTC